>NC_085136.1:168046770-168121770 GCF_035046485.1 Aedes albopictus
GTGACGGCATTCTATCCTCTTAGTAGGGCCGGGTGACACTGACCTGAAACGACGGATGGGCTAATGTCGGAGCCGCCTTCCGTCCCATAAAACCTTGGCAAGGCCTTAGAGTACGTTCCCGAACTGTATCCAGCTTAGGAAACTAACTGGGTGGAGGTAGGTTCAGTTGAAGTATCCTGATTTGCGCTGATCCTGGCTCTGAGCTCAGGTCCCATAAGGGCCTGTGCCAACCCGTGGGTGGCCTCCCTGCTTGCATAGATAACCACCGGGATCCTTGGGCGACTACTTCAGTGGCAGTGAGGGATAGCGGCTCTAAGGGGGACCCTTACAGCAGAGATGGAAACGTATTTGATTAGGGAATCTGAGAACGTGGAGGGTGAGGTGATCAACCCGTTCGCGAAAAGCGGACTGGTCAGATCACCAACGCAGGCGTCGAGGGTAGAATCCCCGCAAGTGTCGGAGTACGGCACTCCGAGGGTCGGGTCGGCAATAGAGGACACGCAGATGAGTGGAGCAGAGCTCACGCGTGCGCTGACTCGCAATAGGGATGGACTTCCGAAGCTGCTGGTGGTCTCCGAACAGCTCGACGAGCTGATCGGATACACCAGTGGGCGGAACAACATCAGCAAAGACCTTAAAAAAGGTCTGCTGAGGCTCCGCGATTCGGTCGCCCAGGCCCGGAGGGAGTACGATCTCCTGTTTGATCGTAGTGCGGGTAGAGAGGAGAGGTCCACGCAAACGGACCGCTCCTCCACAGAGAGTGTGTGCAAGGTGCAGCCAGGTGGGGCTGCAGAGAGTGGAAAAATCTCGGCCCAAACCAAACGGCCGAGATCGATGGATGTGGAGCGGCCGGTGAGTGGCAAACGCCCGCGTAGTGCGAGTAACGCCAAGCCGGTCGCGAAACGGGCTCGGGGCAAAGAGCCGAAACCCCGAGGCGAGACTGCTAAGAGCGGTAGCAGTGACCAACCGGTCCAAGGGAAGGTGAACCCTTGGATCACGGTTGGCAAGAGAGGGCGCGTAGAAAGAGAGAAGGTTTTGAGCAAAACCAAGGCGAAGCCGGCGCGTAAGCGTACGAAAGGCGACGCACTGGTGCTCAAAGCAGAGGGCAATAGCTACGCAGATGTGCTGCGGGCTATGCGAAGCGAGGATCGTCTCTCGGGACTAGGTGCGGATGTTAAAAGCATCCGGCGCACTAGGACTGGAGAGATGATGCTAGAGCTGAAGAAGAATGCCGTTAACAAGGGCTCTTCCTACACGGCTCTAGCACAAGAGGTGCTTGGTGAAAAAGTGCGGGTGAGGGCTCTGACGCCGGAGATGACCATCCAGTGTAAGAACTTGGATGAGATCACCACCGCGGAGGAGCTCTCTGCTGTTCTTAAACAGCAGTGTAATGTGGACGCGCCATGCGCATCGATCCGCATGAGGCGAGGCCCAGCAGGTACGCAGATCGCGACGATCAAGCTTCCAGTCGGGGAAGCGAAGAAAGCGACTGCTAAGGGCATGGTTGAAGTCGGATGGTCGGAGTGCCCGCTCAGTGTATGTGAGCCGCCGGAAGTGTGCTTCAGGTGTTTCGGACGAGGCCACAAGTCGTGGGCATGCAAAGGCCCGGATAGGAGCAAGCTCTGCAGAAGATGCGGAGTAGAAGGCCACTTCGTCAGGGAGTGTAAATCGGCGCCAAAGTGTCTGATATGCACGACGAACAAGGGCCATGTGACGGGTGGGCCTAAGTGCCCAAGTATAAGTGGACGTAACGGCCGAAAATGACGCAAGTCACACAGTTGAACCTGAATCACTGTGAAGCCGCGCAGCAGCTGTTGTGGCAATCCGCCTCGGAGTCGAGTATAGACATCGCGCTTCTTTCGGACCCATATCGCATCCCCCCCAATAACGGGAACTGGGTTGCGGATAAGGCCAAGAAAGCGGCGATCTGTACGACCGGTCGGTACCCGGTCCAGGAGATAATCTCCACGACGTGCGAGGGCTTCGCGATCGCGAAGATCGGCGGAGTCTACTACTGCAGCTGCTATGCCCCACCTAGGTGGCCGATAGGTCAGTTCTCGTCCATGCTAGATTCGCTGTCAAGCACTTTAGCTGGACTGAGCCCCTTGGTCATCGGTGGGGACTTTAACGCGTGGGCGGTCGAGTGGGGCAGTCGCTCTACGAACGAGAGAGGTTGGGCTCTACTCGAAGCAATGGCGGGATTGAACGTTGAGATCGCGAATGTCGGCAGTGTAAGCACTTTTAGCAGAAACGGTGCGGAGTCCATCATTGATGTGACCTTCTGGAGCCCAGGGCTTAACCCTAGCTCAGACTGGAGAGTTGATAACGGGTACACGCATAGTGATCACCTGGCGATTCGATACAGTATCGAACAGGGCGGTAGACGGCAGCAGTCGAGGATAAGCGACACTCACCGAGGATGGCTAACCTCGAGTTTCGATAAGCCGGCATTTGTGGAGCGGATGCTCATGGAGCAGAATACAGACTACTTGTCTAGCGACGGTCTAGTTGGTACCTTGAGACGAGCGTGTGACGCGGCAATGCCGAGGCGATCCATACCCAGGAATGGACGAAGACCGGTGTACTGGTGGTGTCAAGAAATCGCGGAGCTCCGTGCATCTTGCCACAGGGCAAGGAGAAGGATGCAGAGAGCCCGGACCGACGAGTCGAGAGCGGAACGAGAGGCGGCATACAGGGCGGCAAAGTTGTCACTGAACAAAGAGATCAAGGCGCGTAAGCGGGCGTGCTTCAACGATCTCTGTCAGACGGCCAACACAACCCCCTGGGGAGATGCATACCGCGTAGTCATGTGCAAAACGAAAGGCACATCTGCATCACCGGAACGCTCTCCTGCGATGCTGCAGAGGATTGTGGAAACGTTGTTCCCGCACCACGAGGTAAGACCATGGGCACCCACACCACAAGACCATCCTGGTCCGAGTGAGGTTCCCCCAGTGACGAATGAGGAGTTAGCCGCAATTGCGAAATCACTTAAGCTGAACAAGGCCCCGGGCCCGGATGGCATTCCGACGGTGGCTATTAAAGCGGCCATCGAGGCTAGCCCTGACATGGTCAGATCGGCTATGCAGAGATGCTTGGATAGCGGCGAGTTTCCGGAGAGGTGGAAAAGGCAAAAATTAGTTCTACTGCCCAAGCACGGGAAGCCACCAGGCGACCCGTCGGCTTATAGACCAATCTGCCTCCTAGACACGGCCGGGAAACTCCTAGAGCGGATCATTCTGTCAAGGTTATTGGTCTATACCGAGAGGTCGGACAACGCGGGGCTATCAGACAGCCAGTACGGGTTTCGCAAAGGTAGATCGACAGTGGATGCCATTAGGTCGGTGACTGGATTGGCCGAAGTTGCGCTGCAGAAAAAGAGGAGAGGCATACGGTACTGCGCGATCGTAACGCTAGACGTTAGAAACGCCTTCAATAGTGTAAGCTGGGCCGCCATAGAGAGCGCCATATCTCGCTTAGGTGTCCCGGCTGGCCTAAGGCGTATTCTGGGTAGTTACTTCCAGAACAGCATGCTGATTTACGACACCGAGGAAGGCCAAAAACAGTACAATGTCACTGCAGGTGTACCGCAAGGATCCATCTTGGGTCCGGTACTGTGGAACGCGGCATATGATGGAGTACTGAGGCTAGCACTACCACCGGGAGTAAAGTTGGTTGGCTTCGCCGACGACATTACCCTGGTGGTATACGGTGAGTCGCTCGAAGAGGTGGAATTGACGGCAGCGCATGCGATTGACATAGTGGAGGGCTGGATGAGGTCGAGGCAACTGACACTCGCACACCACAAGACAGAGGTGGTGGTGGTGAACAACCGCCAGTCTGCACAGCAGGCAGTGGTCACCACGGGCGGGTGCTCGATCGAGTCCTGTCGCTCACTGAAGCTCCTTGGAGTCATGGTCGACGACAAGTTGAGCTTCAGTAGTCATGTCGAGTATGCTTGTAAGAGGGCGAGTGTAGCGGTTATGGCATTGTCTAGGATGATGTCAAACAGTTCGGCAGTTGTCTCGAGTAAGCGGAAGCTGCTCGCGTCAGTCGCGGTGTCCATACTACGGTATGGCGCCGCCGCATGGTCGAACGCGCTCAAGCTGCAGAGGAATGTTGACCGACTAGAGAGTGTACATAGGCTGATGTGCCTCAGGGTGGCCAGTGCATACCGGACTGTCTCGAAAGACGCGGTATGCGTGCTAGCGGGCATGATGCCGATAGCACTGGTGTTGGCCGAGGATGTTGAGTGCTACGATGAAAGAGGTACGAGAGGTGCGCGACGAAACGCCAGAACTTCGTCTATGGTGAAATGGCAAAGAGTCTGGGACTCTTCAACAAAGGGTAGGTGGACACACAGGCTCATACCGAGCGTGTCCCGGTGGACGTGTAGACCCCATGGCGAAGTGAACTTTCACCTGACACAATTCCTGTCGGGCCATGGGTGCTTTAGGTGGTACCTGCACAGGTTCGGGCATGCAAACTCACCCTCATGCCCGGAGTGTGCAAACAGGGCGGAGACGGCGGAACATGTACTCTTCGAGTGCCCGCGTTTTGCGGAGCAGAGGTCGAGCATGTTAGAGGTATGCGGCAGGGATACTACTCCCGATAACATTATTGAGAGGATGTGTACGAGGGTGGACGAGTGGAATGTCGTGTCGAACACGGTATCCACAATCGTGCTCCACCTCCAAAGGAAATGGCGGGCCGACCAACAGTTAGTCGAGTTGGCCCCCTAGAGATATGCCGAGTGTGATGGCTGACAGATGAGCGAGAGTGCGAAAGCACAGTCCCTCCCCTCCTCTACGAAGTAATCCCTAACGGGCGTGCCGCGGAGCAAGGTCAGGTAGTGCAGAATGTGGTTTTCCTACGGTGTTGCTAACCAACAGGTTTCCTCATTCTATATAAAAAAAAAAAAAAGAGGAGGGGGGGGGTATTACCTGATGAATGAATGGAAGGGAGGGGGAAGTATTACCTGAGGAATGGATGGAAGGTACCGATTGTCCCATCTACGAAAAGGGCGACAAGTTGGATTGCGGAAACTATCGCACGATCACACTACTACGGTACCATCTACGGTGGAGTGCAGATGGAAGACGAGATTTGAAGAAGGCGAATGAACCACGAACTGCATCAGCTGCTGAGAGAATCAACCATCGTCCACACCACGGAAATCGGGAGGCTACGGTAGGCGGGTCACGTCACGTCATCAGCATGTCGGATCGCAACCCGATTGAAATGATTCTCGAGAGCCATCCGACCGGTACAAGACGACGTGGTGCGCAGCGAGCTAGGTGGGTTGATCAAGTGGAAGACTACTTGGGGACCCTTCGCAGAAGTGCGGAACTGGAGACACACAGTCATGGACCGAGTAGAATTGAGACGATTCCTACGTACATCAGAGATCACCCAGGCCTTAGTCTGACCGGTGAGTAAGTAAGGGTCTGTAAGTAAAGGTGGTTCTTTACATCCAGCTTCCTTCCGGAAGCTTAACTGCTTATCCGAGAGGCCATGGTCATCGGGTTTCGCGATATAGACCAACAACCACGACAGAATGATCCGTTCCAGCAGTTTTCCAGTGGTGTCCAGAAGACAGATAGGTGTGTATGCCGACGGGTCGCCAGGTGGCTTCCCGGATTTGGGCGGTAGAATCAATCTTTGCTCTCCGGAATTTCGCCTCTGTCTAGGCACATCTGCATAGCCATTCTGAACATGTCAGGGCTAGCCTCGATGGCTGTCTTGATGGCTACTGTCGGGATACCGTCTGCACCCGGAGCCTTGTTCAACTTAAGCGACTTCGGTATTGCGATGTGCTCGTCGTTCGTCACTGGGCGACCTCGCTTTGGTCGGTTTTGCCATAGGGGACGGGTTTGAGTTGAACTTGGTCGCAACGGAAGGTTTATGCTACTGAATCGGATTTAGTTAAGTTCTGCGTTGAATGGAAACATACTACAAAAGTTGCCCAGCACTGGCAGCAGGATAATCAAAGCCGATCTTACAACTTTTAGTATCGTATCGTATGGTTCACAACTTCAGTGAAGGTTCTCTGTTACAAGCTAAGCCGTAGGATTGGCCTTTTTCATCAATACAATTATCTCACTTGCACTTGCCTATTACAAGACCGTTTTAATTATATTACGTTATTATTTTAATACGACCATCAACTGCCACTTAAGTAAGAGTACATTTCATTTAATAATATTATTAGCTTCATTAGGGAGATTTTCAGCCAGTGGTTGGTTCATCTCCGGACATTAGACTTAGTGCGCTTAGCGCATCGGCTATATGGACTCTATCTTAACCACACACCCTAAATAAGTTTTGCTGAATTTTGCCGAGGTTTCATCAAACAATTAGCTGAAATTCAGCAAATTCGTTCAGTAAACTCTACTAATCATCAGCAACGTTTTGCTTAGTTTCAACCAATTTATCCGAAAATTCAGCAAAAAAAAATGCTGGACCGTTCAGCTCGGCAAAATTCAGCAAAATTTTAAAGTATTTGGTATGCATATATCGCATTTTTTTCATTAGTACTCCGTTCAACGAACTACTTATTCGCACTCTGATTGCCAAAATATATGGACAAGGCTATCCCACCGTGGCTTTGTGTAAACAACTCCTTTTCGATTAAAAGCTTTGGGTTCAAATGAAATGGCAAAGCATAAAACTTTTAGCACGCTTGTCGCCAGCATCAGCAGGCGGTCTCGCTGCCAAACGACGACGACAGCCATACGCGGAACGAGGATCAATCTGTCGTCGTCGCGGAATGGCTCATCATATTAACAAGTGGCCTTCGAGTCCCTCGACAACCAGCGACTGACTGGCCGGCCACACTGCTGTCACTCCGTGTTTAGAGATTAAAAATAGCCTCCACTATTGGCCAACACAAACCGCTTTCCTGGTGTGTAAACTTTTATTTGCTGTTTTTCCTGCTCGTGTGATGTTGGTGAGTGGCATATGGCTTAACGGGAAGGGAGTTGGAAAACTAATGGTGCTGCTCGAATTCGCTGGGGTTGAAATGTGCAAGCTCAAGTTATTATTTCCAGAGAGAAAATCGTGGTTGACATAGTCAATGTTATAATTGCACTTTCCACATAAATAATACACTTATACTCAAAGGGTTTTCATGCACGAGGAAAACTGCATTGGTGTAAACTTTCATGCGCGACATGGAAAAAAAAACTTCACATACATACAACAACAAAATACCATGCGCCCCCTTTAGGATGGGTCAACGTGGCCGAGCTCTTGGCGAACAATGCCAAGCTGCTGTGTATAGTGGGTCTGTTAATCGGGTGTCGGTTAGCAGTTTTGCAGACGTGTTTTCTCATCTTCGACCGCGAAGAAGACTGAGGACTGAGGAGCTTAATGAGCCTCCTTGGTAACGCTAAACTATTCAATAAGTCGTGTTGCACATAAGCGTCATTTGATGCTTGCAAAACAGTTGGGTGCGGACGTGGTGGTTGACCCTGCCCGCCTTCCAAGGACAATGGAAGTGGTGACGACCACTCGGGAAACTGGCTAAGCGCCAGCATGCTATCTTGGACTCTCCAAAACGAGTCATCGATGTTCGTTGCTGCAGGCTACGCAGCTAACCTTGAGGATGCGATGTGCACTAGCCTCTCTCTGAAACAATGCCTTCTTGATGGTTCCGGAGAGACGCACGGGCTTTAACTTTTATTGCAGAAGACGGCCTTAACCCAAGCTACCCGCACCTTTTTGTTCGGGTGTCTGTTGGCAGATTAAGCCCCGCACCTCTGGTTTAGGAGGAAAATAAACACGATACACACATGCAAAATGGTCATTGTCAGAGGCAGCTATAAGTTAATAACTGTGGAAGAAACAGGCTTCGTCCCAGTTGAGACGTTACACTAAGAAGAATAACTAAACGTCCCGTTGGTTGGTTGCCCCGCATTTGAGAAGACTCCTTTGTCCAGACATTTCTGCATATCAGATCTGAACATACTGGGATTCGCTGCAATGGCTACTTTTAAGACCAGCTCCGTCTGGACCTGGGGGCCTGAGGCGTGGCCTGGAGCCCTACCTACGATAAATGATTTTGCAATCCCCGCAAGTTCCTCGTCGGTGACTCTCGCATCATTATCAGCCCCAGTCCCCAGCGATCCTTTGATAGGAGGTCAAGGACTCGGGTCATTACGCGGGAAGAGCCCCGATGATCTTCTCCATCATCTCTGGATAATGCTTAATTAGAGACAGGCAGTACACCTCGTGTCTTGGCCAACTTGGTCTGTGATTGTAGGAGGATCTGACCGCGAAGCAGCTTTGATTTTGACACTACCTCCTAGACCGGGTATCTGTCGTCCAAACTACCGCAATTTTAAATCCATCTGCAACCTAATGTACTCTTTTCGGCTTGTACGTGGTATGGATTCGCTAGAATGGCGAATGGCACTCCCACTTAGTACTGCCTAACACAGTAGTTGCTAGGCTGCGTTAGAGTAGTTCAGGTTCAGCTAGTTTACAGCGTATGGTGAATTACCAGTTGAGGCTTCCGGCCTTCAACGGGCTTTAGGGACTCCTATCGGATGTTTACTGTTCTCTGATTTCTTGGAACAGTTAATACACTTGGGAGGTTTCGTGCAGCCTTGTGCCTTGTAGCTTCGCCATAAGGTCAAATACCTTGTACTATTTATGGCCTGCAAAAATTGCCTTAGCAGTCCCAAGGCCAGCGTCCCGGTTTGAAACATCCGGCCCGTAACGGTCATCCGGCGGCTCATAAATACTCAACTTCACGGCTGCGTTAGCAATTGCCAGGTAGCAGAATCAAGGTCATATGTGTCCCTGAAGGCTGCGGCCTCAGTGTCATGATGAGGTTTCACAATAGAGGAAGAGTCGCTTAAGCAGTGAGAGCTGCGAGCATTGCACAATGCAACGATGAATTTCAAATAGGTACACACCAAGCGTACATATTTGACCCTCGAGCGATCGCGCTGTTGTATTTTGTACAACACGCTGAAAAAATTTCCCTTTTTGTACTCAGAATTAGCGTGGTGGCCAACCACGCGAGTTACGGAAGGTTAAATCTGCTTTTTGAAATTCAATAAAGAGATAAAAATACCGAGCTTGAAATAACCCTTATTTTAGTTCTGATTATTTATTGCTTGTTACAGTGTCTGTATTTTTATTTGTTATATTATTTCAAATATTTTTTTTTCAGTGTGCATGTTCTGATCAATAAGTTTTTCTTATTTTCATTCATCATAATCATTATTCATCACCATAAGCTGAAATGACAGCTTTATAAAAGTTTCGTATACGACAATTTATCACGGCAAATGTGTCCTACGAAGTGGCGCTACACATCCACACATAGTGGGTAACTGACTGTCATAAATTTCGCAGCCGCCTTCGATGTAGATAAATGCACTACATGTGTTCATGTGCACAACGGAACGAAGGGAAGGAAAATGGCGAACTATTTCATGTCACTAAAGGCGATTATTTTCGGTTGGTATACTTACTTCACACTAATTTATGGCTCTGTTTTGGCTTTTCCTTCTCGGTGAAACCACAATAGTCGAGCTTTGATTTATCTCCGCAGTTTCGAACGTTCTGCTTTTGTGCTTCTTCCGAAAAATTGCACGAACTTAGGCACGTGAATGGACAACATAGATACGAAATAACTGATTCATCTTCCTAACGATTCAATATGTTAATGCACAACACTCCTTCTGAATTGCAATTTCCTGCACACAAATTTCGATTAATGAGGGAAAATTTGCCAATTGATCTTGTAATATGACATCCGAATGAGCTAGCACAAATTTTCCGAATCCCTCGAGTTTTCACACTCACACCGTTTTTTCATTAAAGGAAAATCGCACGAGACAGTAGAACGCACGCATACCTACTCATGTCCGAGGTGATCAAGTATGCTCTGCTTTCGGAGTGGATGCGAATAAACGATCACGAGAGAACTGAAACTGAATAGTGTGTTGCTCAAGGCATGCTTTGACCCAAGATCGTATGAGACAAACAATGAAAGTGAGAGAATTTCATTTCCTTTTCACTTGTTATGATTTTCGAGAAAACTGACTATATAATACGGTGTTCTTTTTTCAATACTTATATTCATTATTTGTTATTAGATGATAGAGCAAAAAAATTGATTCCAAAGGCACCGACATGTTTAACTTGAAGCGAACGAAACAAGCACACAATAATTTTGTCTGCGTTTGTTTACTCAAATTCCCGTAGTTGAATGGGATGCGCAGGCTAGTGCTAGTTTACCGTGCCGCCGCCGTACAGCTTTTTCCTCATTGGGCGAGAGAAATGCCTACTGCGATCAACACTCTCTCTGGAACCAACACTAAACGTGTGTTCCGATTAAAAGATGCGAACCCCCAATTTTCGAAAGAAAACACATTTTCCTCATGTTTTCCTTATGTGAAAACGGGAAAACCACCTTCTGAATGTGATTGTGACCGTGCGCCGTATTTGATCCCAAATACTGTCTCACACACAGCTGCCAAAAATTTTCAACATTCCATCTGTACGAATACGCAACGCATATGTGGTCGTTTTTTTTTTGCAACATAGCAGGCGATGAGTTTGATGATACCTAATGATACTGATGATGATGATGATCCTCAACAGCACGCGGTGATTGGTGGAAGGTGGTGCGGTTGAAAATGATCGTACAAATGTGGTATGCGATGCGCGATATTTCCTTGTTCTTTGAAAATGCGCTGGCCACACAGAGATATCAACTCCCCATTTCTGATTGCATGCACGGGGAGGCGCTCAGCTATGCCGAGTGGTGGTAGACCGTATATAGTGATGGGTGTAGACAACTTAGGGACTTGGGAAACGGGTTGTGTAAATTTGGATTTTTGGCCGTTTTCTGGCCTGCTGTAGAATGCCTGCCAATAAATTTAATTTGTCGACAATAGGAACCACTGTTAGAAACGAAACGAAATTTACCTTAATTTTTACATGCTTTGTGTATGGCTGTAGTCTTGTTCCGGGTGATCTGTGAATCTGCAATAAAACAAGAAAAAGGAAAAGACATATTAATTGGGGATAAATGTTTGTGTTTCACTTTCAGTTTTAATTCATAGAGGCGCATCCGCTAGCACACATCGGGGTTGACGGGTCGAGTGACAAGAACTATGAATTTAAACAGTCGTCGAAGAAGAAATACGCGGTGGAGACAGTTACGGTGCCGCTGGAAATTCCGTAGAATTTTTGGAGTTTATGAAAGCGGAAAATCTTTTCTATATAACATCTAAAGCATATAAGACTCTATGTAGTTGGCCGGCTTGATCCCCTGATCGCTGGTCAAAGTGGGATGAACTTACAACGCCTTTTTTTGGTCCCGGATTTCAGGGCATTCAGAGCGGAGAGGTTTTTGCAGCGCGAGAAACCCTAATATGCTATTTTATAGTTGATACAAACTGATTGTAAATTCAACAAAAATCGATAAAGTTGACTCCTTCAAGTATCTTGGCCTTACATTTGATCCAAATTTACATTACTTACTTTCAGTCCTGGGCACCCACGGTGGTGAAGAGGGCCGAATTGAAAGATCTCCATCCTGGGCGATTGCCCGTCATCGCCTTGAACTGTGGCCAGGTTAAATATTCGGTCAAAATGCTTGATTTCGTTGTTGAGGCTGCGTCGCCATGAGCTTCTGGGTCTGCCTCTGCTGCGATGTTCTGCTGGGTTCCAGTCTAACGCTTGCTTGCAGATTTCGTTTCCGCCCCTGCGTAGAATGTGGCCACGCCCACCTCCACATTCGCTCCCGAATTTCTGTCGCTATCGGCTTTTGATGACATCATCGATGGAGCTCCGCGTTGGAGATCCAATTGTGAGGCCACCATGCACGAATTATATACCGCATGCATCTATTGAAGAAGACCTGCAGCCGTTGAGTGTTCTCCACTGATACACACCAGATTTCACTGGCGTATAGCAGCACAGATTCCACGTTCGAGTTGAAAATTCGGAATTTGGTGCGCCGACTAATCTGGTTGTTTTTCCATATATTGCTTAATCTCGCAAAAGCAGCCTTCGCCTTCTTGATCCGTGCACCTATGTCGATCTTGGTACCGCCATCGGCCGCCATTTGGCTACCAAGATATTGGCAGCTATCAACATTCTCCACTATGTTCTCCACTGATTGCCCAGCTACCATAAAGCAGAAAGGATTGACCGTATTTACATCCAACGTTTCGGTCTTGTTGGCGTTGATAGTAAGATCTGCCGCCGAGGAGCGATTGGCAAGATCATCGAGTTTGCTCTGCATACCAGAGCGCCGTTGAGCTAGCTGAGCATCGTCATGAGCCAATTCGAAGTCATTTAGGTGCGCCATGATGATGGGCTGCCACCCACGATTTAGTTCGCGATCACTCGCACCTACCAGGATCTCTTCGATTACGATGAGGAACAGTAGTGATGATAGCATGATAGTATACATCCTTGCCTCACTCGGGCTATGGCTTTGGATCCTCGTATTTTCGCTCGCTCTATCGTGGCCTTGGCGTTCCTTGGTTCCTCTATCTTCCTCCAGGTGTCAGCTGTGCTTTCTTTGCCTACGTTTGTTCCGCACATCAAGGAGGATCTGTCTCCATTTTCGGCTGATGCAGATGTGGTCGATTTGATTTTCCGTGACGCCATCACGGAAAACCCATGTCACTTAGTGCTCTAGTCGATAAGGAAAGAGCGATCTCCCAATCATCATGTCATTGTTGCCACAAAACTCTGCAAACAGCTCTCCGTTTTCGCTCATTTCTCCGAGACCATGGCGTCCCATGTCGTGCTCATAGTTCGAGTTGTCGGAACCAACCTTTGCATTGAAGTTTCGGAATCTTTTCCACGACAGCATTCAGTTGGCTGAAAAAGTTCTCTTTGTCTTGCAATTCGGTAGCATCGATTGGCGCGTAACATTGGATCACGGAAAGGTTTCGAACCCGTGTTCTGAATTTGGCTTCAATTATCCTCTTATTAATACGTTCCCATTTCATGAGCGTGACGTGAGCGTGAGCGCTGAGCAGGAAACCAACACCACGGTAGCGAAGAGCGTGTTCAACTCGTAGGCCGGAGTATAGCAGAATTTGATTCGACGCCAATTTGTGTTCTCTAAAGTCCGGCAAAAGGATTTCGCTCAGTCCTAGGATCTCAAGCTTAATATCGTATGTTGTGCCAGTTTACCCTGCTGGGATAGGGTCAATACATTCCAAGTTTCAATTCTTGTCCGTTGTTTCGCGCGAAAAGTCGTTGCCGTCGAATCTGTTCGTAATCTTTCATTTTCGGTTTCTGTAACGGTTTCTGGGTTTCGGAAACAGATATAGATTCCGGTGGAGGAGCATGCCATACTCAGCCGCTGTATGCCAGAACAGACGCTGTTTGAGCCGCACCTCCTTGGTGAACAGACGCTCGAGACGAACCTCCTCAATCTAGCTGAAGTCAGAAGGACAATAGTGCCCAGACTGCACTACTAGCTAAGCACACAACTCTTAGCTGGCGGTCTTTGTCATCGCTTGACCCGTGGAAGCATGGGGTTGGATCTTGTGAGGACCAGAGCTATGTTGGACGCTCTCCTTATCGGCTCACCGTTTTGCAGCCCCCCAAATCTACATTGACATGAACATATTTTTATGCTGTAGCGAGAAATGAGCGCTTTTGGTGGAGTTTTACGGAAGATATTTCAATCAATGCCCAGAAAGGAACGATTAACAATGTATAATGCCTTCGTACAATCCAAGCTACACTACTTCATCTCCATTTGTGGAGCTGTGTCAAAAACTTCCTTGAGATCATTGCAATCTACTCAAAATCGTTGCTTAAAAGTGTGTAATCGTTCTCTACTATACTGCCCCCACTCGCATAACAGTCCCATCTTTGCTGGGATTCCTATTCATATGGGACAGTTATGCGAGTGGAGGCAGTACTTATACCCAACTATAAAGAAGCTGCTGAAGCAATCATATCAATTGCTGGTCTTCGAGAAAAATAATGTCTAGTACAAATGCACAATATTCTGACAAATACTCGCCCCATACACAATCAACCTTACAACCATTCCGATATGTACTGAGAAGTCAAGCTGTTTTGGCCACCCGTCGCCAAACTGCATCGTTTGCCAAGCCGCCGTACATCGCAGATAATCTGCCTTCAACTGCATCCAGCCGCTCAGCCAGGGGGAGCCACCAGTTATTCTCTAAGGTAACAGAGCCTGTTATATGTCTGGGCGAAGCCAGCAGTACTGCACCCATTAAAAAGCCTTATCTATTGTACCAGCCTAAGAATGCCCGTCACCAATGCGCATCGTTTGCCAAGGCTCCGTTCCTCGCCGATGATCTGCCTCCACCGCATCCAATGGCGTAGCCAGCTTTTGCTTTTTTCTTGCTCACTCTCCTAAACAAACACGAGTAGGAGAGGGATGCAGAGAGGGCTACTAGCCCCTGGTTTCATCCCGGTCTTTCTCGTGTTTGTTTAGGAGAGTGAGCAAGAAAAAAGAAAAAGTTGGCTACGCCGTTGACCGCATCCAGTAGCTCAGCCAGCATGATTCAGCTATTCCCACAGATAACAGAGACTACCCATCTGCACCAGCAATCCGGCCCTTGTGTCCTGCCAAGCCTTAATGCTTCGCCGGTGATCTGCCCTACTTCATCCAGCTGCATTGTTAGAAGATTCTTCAAATACACTCCCGATCAAAAGTTTGGGGTCACCCCCTTAAAAACATGTCATTTTTTTAGGCCCAAATCTCCACCAATTTGCATCGTGCGCTTCGATTCAGTCCAATCCCTTCAATGCCCTCTTCAAATTTAAGCGTCGGATTGATGATCAACTTGAAAGAGACCTATTCTATGAACCGGTATGTCGTGTGGTCATTTCTTTCGCCTTGTCCTGGAGAATGTTACGTCTTACTTTCGGCAAGTGGACGAATGCTTTGCGCCCAAACACCTTTACATGCGACACGGTTTGCGCTTCAACCAGAGCTCATACGGTGTCGTATCTCTCAACTACACGAGAGGATGGTTACGTAAATATCTTGTATACCCTGGATTCTTTCGCTAGCTTGCAGTCACGTTGCTTGGGACCAGTTGTTTGCACAAATGGCATACAGTCGGTTTCCGACCAGCAGCTTTCAGTGCCGATTCTTCGCTCGTCTTAAGGTTTCTTTGCTTGTCTCGTTCAGCAGCTTCTCCTTGATTAGGTTTAACGTAAGGGCATCGTTCGCACGCGATCCGAGAGTGGTAGCCGGCGCGTTATACGACTTGGATAGCCCTCGTAGGATAAAGTCCGCTATGTTGTATACTCCAAGGTCCTTTCCTGCGGTGTCTAGTATGGTGTACAGATCCTCCATTTTCGTGAGATAGTCGTCTAGATTCGGTCCAAACCAGGTCTCGCACATTCGCTGCAGCAACGAAATCTTAGTAGTTAGCGATGCCTTTTGGTGGTTCTTTACCAACGCTACTCATGCTTCCTTGGCTGTTTGCGTTGCTCGAATTACGCCAAACCAATTCTTTAGCAGCGGCATCGAAATCGTGGTCAATAAACGAAAGAGGCATAACATGTTAGCAGAGCTTGAAATAAAAGAATTTGCTAATTCAGTGGTAACATTAAAATGACAATCTGCCGAAGGTAGTTTCGATTGAACTCGTCCAGTATGTCAGAATGCGTTTCTTCCAGGTTGTCGACTCACCACTTTAGCTTACTATGCGCCCTTTCAAGGTGTATTAAGGTTTCAAGAACGATCCATTAAAGTTTAATTGGGTTATTGATATGCGACTAGAGTTACTTCTTTCGGTAATAAACATCATCCGCCTGGTTCGGGACAGTTAGAAAATTCCCAGCAATACCATTGAACATCCATATAATCCTCCAAAGAACATTATTATTCCACACAGACAATGAAACCAATAAATTGCTACATTATCCCCGGAGGATATCATCCACCGGCATTCGGTGGTAGGTAGGTACCAAGTAAGCTTTTTTTATTTGCTCTTGCCGTTTCTTCTATCCGCTCTGGATTTCCGCTTCGCTTGCCTTCATTTGGTTATGTGAAAATGGGAGCTGGCAAGTTCACCTTGGTTACTGATGGTGGTGGAACTCCCAGCAGTGTGCTCGAACATATAGATACATGCATTGCCGTAGATAATCTTTCTCGCTATTCGCCGTCAGTGTCATCGTCGCTTCGTCGGGATTATGAACGAAGTTCGATTAAGCTCATAAAAATTATTGCATTGAAGTTTTACCTATTAAGCGGAAACCAGTAGCCTCAGGTGCAATGAATATGAGTCGTTGCGACCTCTCGTTGGGTGAGCTACCATGGGGCTCCATATGGCTGATTGCGATGAGGAAGTTAACAAGAATACAAGTGAGTTTTTTTTTCAAAAGATTAAACTTGTTGTTTTTGATTGTTACATCGTATTTCCGTGAAAAAAAAAACTTATCGAATAGCCTTCAGATGTACATAAAAAACACTATCACGAATTGATCCATTTTAGATCTTTTATTCATGCCTTTTTGTTTTGCTCGCTTGAGTAATGCTTTCTACTACAATAATCCCCCAAGGGCAAGGTTATGCATTGTTAAGTGTTATATCACTCGTTTTAAATAGGCAATTGTAATCATGTTCAGAAGCATCCCGCCGGGAGTTGGCTCCCGCATCATCATCATCGTAACCCAGTTTCATCCCTATCACGCTTCATCTTCATTTCCCGTCACCATCATCATCATCACCACCAGCTGCATCAGCCACACCGGTTTTCAACACCCGGCCCGGCCTCCTCCGTGAAGGTCTTCTCATCTAGACAAATGTTCCCATTCGGATTCATTTCCCTTCCAGCAACTTTGCACCGCATGAGCACCCATAATGAAAAAATAACAGATTCTACAAATGGAGAGAGCGCCACCCGCCCCGGGCCGTTTGCCTTTTGTTTTACCTACGCCATCACGACTGCACCACGGTTTGTCTGGGCGAATTTTCGTATTTACAGTAATGAGTGAGACAACTGGGGAAGACTTCCCCAGTGTTCAGACAAATGTCGAAGGAAGTTGCAATAGGTTGTGCGAATTTCCACCTACCAGCCAGCAGCGGTATGATGCGTTCAGTAGAGTAATCCAGGCTTTCGAAAATGGTAGAGAAATTGCAGTATTTAAATTTTCGTAAGAATCCAAAAGAGCCGACATTACCAGCTCCACCATGCTATCGAGTAATATTCAACAACATTAGTTTTTGAATGCCCTGTCGTACTTCCAAATGCTGCGACCACTTTTTGGTTGCGAGTTGCGACTAAATTAGTCACTCCTCGAGCCCATGCGTCACCTCTGTGGTTCCGAAACGATATGGGATATACGACGAACTGGGGTATGTTCCGCCGTTTCTTCAAAACCTGCACGCATAAGGCACGGAAGAACCTGTATAATCGAAACGGTGTAGATACTGTCTACAGCACATATGACCCAAAAGGACCTATAAGTCAGGTGCAATGTTATTTGCTAATGATGCCTGTTAACACAACTATCTACCTATGCTCGGAAGCAACTTGTGGGTCCGCTTTCCTTTCGAGGAACTGTCCCACGCATGCTGCCATTCGGTCATTGCGTTCAATCTGGGGTCAAACTAACTCAAAGTACGTCGTGCGACACGATACGGACGTACTTGCCAAGCATAATCAACGTGACTACCAAAGGCAAGCTTTTTGTCGACCATCACCCTCAAGTGTTCGACGGAGCGCTTCTAATTTGCAGGGAATCCCACAACAGGCCCTTTGTTTGCCCTTATCTTGATCTTAAGCGTGACTTTAGCCGCGACGAACACCATCCGCCGTTCGTGCACGTAGGTCCGCAATCGCTTGAGTCCATCGCCTTGTCTACCATTTCTAGGGTGGACCTGCCTAGGCATGGTTGCATCACACGTACGCGAGAGCACCGCTACCGGCTCGACACCGCTTCAACCAAGTTGGTTTCGTTCACGGCGCAGCGCCTACCTTTTCGTCGAAGTATGATGCCTCCCATCTCCAAACCCTCGCCTTGGCCTAGCCGCCCCTCCGCCAGATGATAACTGTGAGCCATTGTCGTCTCTCCAGTTCGAACTATTTGTTAGGCCAGGAATACAAAAAGTAGCGTCGATAATCGACTCCGCTCCGTTCCGACGAAAGGTACTTCGGTACCGACATTGGCTCATTAGCAACATTAGATCGATATTTTGCATAGCTAGTGCCTTTCGCACGATCTGACTCCGCAAATTCGTAAAACAGCTTCCCTATTTCTTGGCACTAGCATTGAAGTCACCCGCTATAACCGCCGGCCCTCGCCCTGTGCGATTTCGTTGTTGAGCCTGCGCCGCCATGAGCCTTTGGGCCCGCCTCTGCTGCGATGTCCTGCTGGTTTCCAATCTAACGCTTGCTTGCAGATTTCGTTTCCGCCCCTGCGTAGAATGTGGCCAACCCACCTCCACTTTCGCTCCCGAATTTCTGTCGCTATCGGCTTTTGATGATATCCACGTTGAAGATCAAATTGTGAGGCCACCATGCACGAATTATATACCGCAGGTATCTATTGATGAAGACCTGCAGCCGTTGCGTATTCTCTACTGAAACACACCAGGTTTCACTGGCGTATAGTAGCACAGATTTCACGTTAGAGTTGAAAATTCAGATTTTGGTGCGTCGACTGATCTGGTTGTTTTTCCATACATTTATTAAACTCGTAAAAGCAGCCCTCGCTTTCTTGATCCGTGCACCTATGTCGTTCTTGGTGAAACCATCGGCCGCCATTTGGCTACCAAGATATTGTAAGCTTTCAATATTCTCCACTGATTGCCCAGCTACCGTAAAGCTGGAAAGGTTGACCGTGTTTACATCCAACGATTTGGTTTTGTAAACGTTGATGGTAAGACCACCGCTGAGAAGCGATTGGCAAGATCATCAAGCTTGCTCTACATATCAGAGCGCCGTTGACCTACCCAAGCAACACACCTTGTTATAGAGAAGTTTGTTGTACTTCTCCAAAACAATCCACAGTCATGGAATAAAGATGCTGCAACATGTTGCATGACCTTTGCATGACCGAAAAAGCGCAAGAAAAATGTCTTCTGCAACAAATTTTTGTTTTGCAAAAGCTATCATATAACCTAATGAAAACAAACAAACATGTTTACAAGATGTTTTAAAATACATATCATAGCTTTTAAAATTGAAGTATTTATGTGGCGTTAATTACTTTTAAAATACAAAATTCTGACACTAGCTGACAACTTTTTACTGAGATGATTATGAGAACACAAATACATGAAAGTATATTTGAATATATTTGTTTTTGTTTTTGGCAGCTATTCCTGTGAAATGAGCCAACAAAATCTTGCATTGCACGAGACTCACTAATGAATGGAGAAACGTAAGCGTACCGTCTATCCTCGTTCGTTTGACCGCATCTAATCTGAACACTTTTTAATTTGACCCCCTCTAATCTGCACATCGTTCAAATTAAAAATGGCTCAAACTTCATTCTGCTAATGGAACGGGGTGAAACGGGACGCAGAATCAAAACAAAACATAAAATGAGGCTGCCAGCAGTGGGGTTTTTCGTCGTCCACAGGGTTGCTAGAAGTTCTAAAAACGAACCCCGTTGGTTTGCATGAGGTGTCGTTCAAACCTACGCCAACGGGGGTAGACGGTAAATACAGTCTTGTAAAAACAATTCAAAGTTAACTAATCGCGAGCTGAAAAAGTGTGCGCTTTTAATTTTACCGTGGATTATGACATTGTACCTCCACAGAATTAACGCACCATTTGATCGGCTGAATATGACTGAATATTTTTGATAATTTTCTACGACAGTCATTCGACTTCTTCATTAAACATCTTATTATTCTGAAAGAATCAATATGGTGGCATCAAGAGGCTGGTATGAAGAATATATAGTGTCAACCAAAAACATGCACACATGTGATTTTTAAACATATTTTTTATTTATTATTTTTTTATTTATTTTCTACAAACTTATCAACAGATCAACGTATTTTTTTTATTTATACCAAAGATATCCAATTACCAGGTATAATGCACCAATTGGGTTAATTATGTTCCTTAACTCACGGAACGCGATAGGTGAACGGACACAACACGTATTGCAGACTACATCTCAAATTGGACTATCACACTTTTTTTGGTACGCCTAAAAAATGTGATAAAAGTGCACATTTGGCTCGGATCGTCTCGACGTCTTCGGTGCACTTATTCCTCCATTTACAAGGAATAAGTGCATCGAAGACCTCAACTCGATCCGACGTGACCCTGCGTTGCAATCACACTTTGAAGATGTGTGCACACTATTCTGTGAGTCTAATTTGGGGTGCAGTCAGCAATAATGTTCTTACAAACTATAGGTTCCTTCATTTGAGTATATTTTCTAGATTCTTACAAGCATGTAGCTTGCGTGAAATTCGTCAGGCTAAAGGTGTCACTCAAATGCTTGGTGCTATTTAAACAGAGTGATGGAATTTTGATTGTTTATTTCTAAAAGTCACGTCTACTCGTTTGTGGTGTTACTATAACAAGCATGAGTTTCAGATCATTTTTTACATACAGCTTTCGTATACATATTTTAATTTATTTGTTGAGATTGCAAACATTTTTTGACATACACTGTAATGGGACGATCTCAATGCATGTGACAAGCTTAAGAGTCACGTCAGTGCAAGTTTTGGTTGCGCAGAAGTCATTGTGACTTACTTCTAGCTAGTAGGTACTTATTTGTTAGAAGTAAGTCACAGTGACCTCTGCGCAACCAAAACTTGCACTGACGTGACTCTTCTGTGGCTTGGACAGCAAAACAGCCATCAGCTGTTCCGCGCAACAACGTTCGTGTAGTAAACATACAAAAAAAAACGCAAAAATATTATGTTCCAAAATATTCCGCCTAAATGCCAATATACCTCGTGCCGTTTTCGTTGCAGTATCCCCTGGAAATGGGTTAAAACGAAGCAAATTGCACCTCCACAAAGGCAAAAAATCAACAGCTAAGTTTTACTACCGAAGCGGAGCAGAGGCCAATTCCCAGTCACGGTGCAAGAGATAGAAGGTTCTGAGAAATGTTCTGCAGCAGTGTGATGCCTTCTGAAGGTTCGTTGAGGGTGTTCTAGTGTCTGAATGTGTGGGATCATCAGGGATACTAAACTGGGGGAACATTCAAGATAGTTTACATGAAGCCGTTTAGTCGCCAGCACCCTCAACCAGGTCTACGGAACGACGCAAACCATGACCGACGATGAAATTTTCCCGCTGAAGCAGGAAGCGTCTGATCTATTTCCTGCTTCTGATTCTGCAGGTCAGCGAAATAAACACTACAAACCCGTCCGCACCAAGCGACATTTTGTGTCAGGTTCGGAAAAATCTTTTTTTAACACTCTAGCTCCACCACAACCAAAAATTGAATACGTTGTACACCGCCCTGCAGCTACTTGTGGCCAACGCCATTTGCACATCTGGCCCCGGCTGGGGCTTATTATCAAGTCCATTGACAGGCGGTCATTGTTAGCCAGAAAAAAACCGTCGCAAAAATCTATAAAATTGGAAAATTTGCTGATGTGTTGATGGCGTGGCCGACACTTGAAAAAGGTTTCCAAAGTGCTTGAACCAGCGTTTCAACTGGTCAGCCGGGTCGGTCAGTAACTGTCCAGATGTGTCTTTCACGGGCATCGTAGCATTCATCTTGGTCCCACTAAGGCGACGTGAGACATCGTAGAGCAGACGGATATCGCCGGTGTTACGGCTTTCTCGCCTTCGTCGGCTAGGGAGTCTGCCCACGCTTTGTCCCGTGTACATGAGCGTTTCACTTCCTTCTCGAGAGCTGAATAGCGCTGATATGCTACGGCTTTGGCTCCCTGTGTTTTCGCTCAATCTATCGTGGCTTTGGCGTTCCTTCGCTCCTCTATCTTCCTCCAAGTATCATCTGTGATCCACTGCTTTCTTCGGGTGCGTAGCTCACCCAAATTATTCTTACCGGTGGCAGTGTTGGTAAAATCACGCTCAAAGCACACTCATGAATCGCTCCTGCGTGAGTAAACTCGCACGCGATTCTGAATCATTTTCTCACGTGCGAGATTCTCATGCGAAATCTCGTTCTCACGAGTCAAGCGCCGAAATCTCGTTCGCTTGCAAAACGAACCCAAATCCATTTGAACGCCATTCAATGTTTCTGTACGCTAGATTTGCTTTTGTTCTATCATATAATCGTAAAAACTTCGACGTAAATAATAAGAATACCAAGAAATAAAGCAATGAGTGAAATCACGAGTCAACTCATGCATGATTTTTTCGATGGTGAGTTTGGCGAGTCAAGAATCGCGCGTGAAACAACTCAACCATGAGATTTGAGAATTTGAGTTTTTACCAACACTGACCGGTGGTGATGAAGGCGTTCTTGATGGCGCTCCATTGTTCTTCTAAGCTTCCACCTTCTGGGATATTCGCAGCATGGTTCTCTAGCTACTCGACGAAGGACCTTTTCACCGCAGCGTCTTCCAGTCGGCGTGTGTTGAACCGGCGCCCGATTATCTCCTCCTGTCGCTGGATCCTGGCAATGCGCAGTCGGATCTTGCCGATCAGGAGATGATGGTTGGACGCAATGTCGGCGCTACGTTTGTTCCACACATCAAGAAGGCTCCGTCTCCATTTTCGGCTGATGCAGATGTGATTGATTTGATTTTCCGTGACGCCATCACATGTCACATTGTGGTCGATGAGGGAAAAGCGAACCCCCAATCACCATGTCATTGTTGCCACAAAACTCTGCAAACAGCTCTCCGTTTTTACTCATTTATCCGAGACCATGGCGTTCCATGACGTGCTCATAGTCCGAGTTGTCGGAACTAACCTTCGCGTTGAAGTCGCCCATGAGGATCTTGATGTCACCTTTCGGAATCTTGTCCACGACAGCATTCAGTTGATTGTAAAAGTTCTTTGCAATTCGACAGCATCGGATGGCGCGTGGCATTGGATCATGGTAAGGTTTCGAACCCGTGTTCTGAATTTTGCTACAATTATCCTCTCATTAATAGGTCCCCACTTCATGAGTACAGCTTGGGCGTGAGCGGTGAGCAGGAAACCAACTCCACGGTGGTGAGGAGCCTGTTCACCTCGTAGGCCAGAGTATAGCAGAATTTGACCCGACGCCAATCTGTGTTCTCCAAAGTTCGGCCAACGAACTTCGCTCAATCCTAGGATCTCAAGCTTCATACGGCATGACTAATTGGCTAGTTTTGCTAGTTTACCTTGCTGGGCTAGGGTTAATACATTCCAAGCTCCAATTCTTGTCCGTTGTTTCGCGCTAAAAGTCGTTGCAGTTGAATCAGTTCGTAATTTTTCATTTTCGGTTTCAGTAACGTTTTTTTGGGTTTCGGAAACAGTAGGTTGTTGGCCTAAGGTCCCCTATGAACAACCCCTCATGTGGCCTTTGACATGACTTTCTAGTTTTATCTTGCTTACAATAATAGCGTATAATCAGCAGCACCCTAACGCACGGCCAGCATGCTACAGTTGCAGTAAAGAGTGGATGAAAACGCAATCAAGCCTCACCATTCTGAGTTGTCATTTGACATACAATACACCTGCTAGTCTGCTAGGAAAATACTTGGTACATGCGAAGAGTTGACAATGAGCTGCCGAGTCCTGACCCGAGTAAATGAAGCCCTTTTCTTATTTGACAAATTATATTACCGGTGCTATGTTTGCGAAACACGGTGTGTTTATAGAGCAACTTTAAAACAAAAAAATAAGTAAGTTTGAAATTTCGCCCAGTGATACTTTGGGCCATTCCCTTCAATTTGCTGGGTGAGGTGGAAAACATCCATCGGGGGGTCCAGAACAATTTTTTTTTTAAGGTTTTTCATGCAAAAACTGTTAAAAGCGCATATTGTAAATTATTGCATCTCCTACAAATAGTCACAACTTTTTTGTCTTTGAAGATAGAACCATAAAATGTTCAGGCGTTTCGAAGTAGTATGCGTAGATGATTGTGTGAAAATTTCATTGAAATATGTTGAATGGTTTTCAAATAATAGCAAAACTATCAAACGCATTCTAAAATGCTAAGCTTAGTAGCAAACGATCAACAAAATATCTATATTTTTTTATACAATAATACATGAAAAAATATTTAATTCTAAACAACTTGAGTCATTATGATGGCGGTACTGTGAAAACTTGTTTTTCAAATAATGAACAGATACATAGTCAAATACATGAAAGGAAAACACACACTGTCATTATTTAGCTTTTCACTAAAGTATTAATTATTTATTTCAAGAACGTGGTTTTGCGTATACATGTTCACAAGTTCAAGTAGTATGCCTCTATTACGAATCCTATAATAAACACTATTATCATGATTGCTGAGCATGTTGGCCTTCCCTAAAAAAAATTTTGAATGTTGTTTGGTAAGCCAAGAAAAGCACTCGAGGATTGGGAAACATCTCTGTTTCGAAGAAAACGTATAGAAACTAAATTATTTTGGAATTAATGTTTACAAGCTCAAAAACAAATAGTATTTCACCTTAGTCAAAGAATAAAAACAAGTTAACTCTGTTAAAGATCTCTTAATAACATTGAAGTTGTGGGTATGAGTCCACATTAAACCAAGACAGGACACAATAACGAGAACTGAAATCAAAACAGAATTCAGTTGGGTAATATTCGATCAAGGGCAACTTTACGGTACTAAACATAGTTTTCGGACTATTCCACGATATTTGACATAGCTGTTGGATCTAAACTTAGGTTTGTCTTTAAATTTAATAGCAATATGATGCTTATTACTTATTCCACCATTTATTAACAAATAACTGATAATAAGTTCTGAAGGAAGAGTTAAAAGAACGGAGTACTTATTGAAAATGTTTCTACATTAGGCATGAAAATTGAGCCGTTCAGCATAAAGTCAAGGAAAAACAATTTGATAACAATGGTTTAAATAGTCTTATCGATTTGCATATGATGTCTCAAAAATATTTTCTGTGGTTTCCTCCAAGCATGAGGAAGAGTGATTGATCATTGTTAGGGCGTCGTTTACTAGTAGAATATTTTCAACATAAATCTATATCTTTCAAAAAATAACAAATAGTTTTTTTTCTTGTAATCCAAATTGTTGCGCCACGCTCTCCTTAAGCCTTTTGCTTGCAATCTGATACCTTGAGGTAAATAAGTAATACTTTAGTCAAAAGCTACATAATGAAAATGTTTATTTTTCCTTTCATGTATTTGACTATGTATCTGTTCATTATTTGAAAAACAAGTTTTCACAGTACATACCGCCATCATAATGACTCAAGGTCCTCAGAATTAAAAAAAAATCATGTATTATTGTATAAAAAATATTTTGTTGGACTTTTGCTACTAAGCTTAGTATTTTAGAATGCGTTTGATAGTTTTACTATCATTTGAAAACCATTCAACATATTTTAATGAAATTTTCACACAATCATCTACGCATATTACTTCGAAACGCCTGAAAATTTTATGGTTCTATCCTCAAACACAAAAAAGTTGTGAATATTTGTAGGAGATGCAATAATTTACAATATGCGCTTTTAACAGTTTTTGCATGAAAAACCTTCAAAAAAATTTTTGTTCTAGACCCCCCGATGGATGTTTTCAACCGACCCAGCAAATTGAAGGGAATGGCCCAAAGTATCACTGGGCAAAATTTCAGACTTACTTATTTTTTTATTATAAAGTTGTTCTACACAACACACCGTGGAAAGGCTTAGAAGTGTGTGCTCATCCAGTGGGATGCTTATACCTACATGAGAATGATGTTGATTTTCTTCATTTTGATGAGTATTAGTAAGTTTACGGAGTCTACAGTTTTCAGATTTAAACTGTTTCTTTGTTTCTACTGGGAATATAATTATTAAGGCATCTATGTAGGTCTTTAATAAAATTTTCAAGTTTGTCTGTATCGATATTGTCTCGGTTGTGGAGGATCAAAACATTCCAATTAAATTCTCTGCAGGCATTCTCCACGGTATAATTCGATTATCGAAAGATATCAATAATAATGACCCATAAATCATCGGATCCTAATTCTTTCATCATAAATCAAAAATGACAAAGCCCAAACCGTCTGAAGTGTTTCTGGCTTTTCGCGTCCTTTCACGGTTTCTCCGATGCCTAAAATTGAATGATTTTTTTTTTCATCGCCATCTAATATGGCCTCAAGCCTCCAAACCACTATCGCTGGGCGCTGGGTGGCAGATTTTTCTTTCCTGTATCCTGTCCCGCAGAGTCTTCGCTCCCAAACTCTCCGATGATGCTTTACGCTCAAATGGGCAGCATCAAACAGGAAGCAAGAACCCCTCTCTGCCCCAATCTAAAACAGCAAACTTGAGCCACGGGTTTGTTGGTTAGTGTCTAGCCTGGAGCAACCAGAAACCGGAAAATCAGCTGCGAAAATTGCCTTTTGGGGGGTGGCTTTGGCACACGCTCCGCCATGCTCTTGTAATACCTTTAAATTGTGTAATAAAATCATGATCGCTCAGTTGATTCTGGTGCGCTTGCATTCGAAGAAAAATGTACCTAATAGGCAGAATGATGCCAATTATGGTTCTGAAGTGTGGACCTTCACTCATAAATTTATCCAAGTTTTAACAAATTCTATTTCATCTCGAGATTTTTCCAATCAGTCTTTGCGGAGTTTCTCACTGGATTTAGCCTGGATTCCATCTGTTATTTCGTAAAATTCGGTAAACAGCTACAACGAAAAGTCAGGAAGCAATAAAAGAAATTACGGGAAGAACTCCATTGAAAATATCAGCAAACGCTTCTGTAGAAATCCCAGAAGATACTCCGAAAAAAAAACCTTAGGGGACAGTCAAGGATGAATTCAGGAAAACAAACTCTGATTGACCAATACCGGAAGGAATGTTCGGAATGTTCAGAGAGATCAACGCAAGGATGTGCATGTTGAGAGTTAAAGGCCGTTTCTTCAACTACTGCATCATCAACGTGCACCGCCCACACGAAGGGAGACCTGATGACGAGGAAGAAGCGTTCTACGCGCAGATAGAGCAAACATACGATGGTTGCTCGCCGCATGACGTGATAATCGTTGTCAGCGACATGAACGCGCAGGTAGGATGGGAGGAAATGTATAGACCGGTAAAGCCTGCATGATGTATCGAATAATAGCGTTCCGAGATGCGTAAACTGTGCAGCCTCCCGTGGTATGGTAGTCCGAAGCACCTTCTTCCCCCGCAAAGATATCCACAAAGCCACCAGGAGATCACCCGACCATCAAACAGAAAACCAAATCGACCACGCGCAGGTACCAGGTAATCTTCTTGCATATAACCAATAATGTCCGCACATATCGTAGTGCGAATATAAATTCGGATCACTACCTAGTCGCTGTAAGCATGCGCTCAGAACTTTCGACGGTTATTACCACGCGTCGAAATCGAATGACGCGGCTCAACATCGAGCAGCTGCGTAACGTAGAAGTGGTTCCAGACTCCGCGATCCGCCATAGGTAGTACCTCGATTACAGCACTAGGCTTTGCCTCTCCGAATTACAGAAACGACTGGTACGACGGCGAATACGAACAGTTGAAAAACTAGAAGAATTGAACATGGGCGAGAATGTTGCAACACCGTACGAGGGCGAATGAGGCACGTTATATACAGGTGCGGAATAGACAGAACTCAGTCCTCCGAAGGAAGAAGCGCCGGCAAAAAGAACGAGATCACGAAGCGATGGAAGAGCTGTACCGCGTTAAGGACACACAGATGTTCTGGAGCAGATCAACTACCAAGCGAGCTTCTAAACTACGGTGGAGAATTGGTGGTGAGAGTACTACACTGAGTCATTACCCAGATTTGGGAGGAAGAAGTATTGCCGGAGGAATGGATGGAAGGTATCGTTTGTCCCATTTACAAAACTATAGCGTGATCACACTACTGAGCGCTGCCTACAAGATATGTACTCTCTCAAATTTCATGCCGCCGTCTATCACCGATTGCTAAACAGTTCGTGGGGCAATATCAGGCTGGAACGCGCTACAACGGGCCAGATGTTCGCCATCCATAAGGTGTTGCAGAAATGCCGTGTATACAACGTGCCCACACATCACTTGTTCGTCGATTTTAAACCGGCGTATGATACAATCGCCAGCTATGGCAGATACTGCACGAATACGGCAAGAAATCGAACTTACTTTGGACTCCGCAGAACTCTATCATCGAACAAAGTTCGCCGTAACACGAAGTTAACTATCTACAAAACGCTGATTAGACCGGTAGTCCTCTATGGGCACAAAGGATGGGCTATACGTGCAGAGGAACAAAGCGCCCTTGGAGTTTTCGAACGGAAAGTGTTGCGTACCATCTACGGTGGAGTATAGAGGGTAGACGGGACTTGGAGAATGCGAAAATCGGGAGGCTACGGTGGGCTGGTCACGTCATCAGGATGTAGGATACCAACCCGACTAAAATGGTGCTAAAGAGTCATCCGACTAGTATAAGAAGGAGTGTCCTTTGAACATTTCTGAAAGAATTTTTAAACACACTTATTTCAGAAAGAATTATGTACATCTTCACAGAATTTTATCTGATTTCAGAAGTTCCAGCTCAGTGTCGCAAAAAATGTTTTAGTTACCTGCTTGTAGGATATAATAAAAATAAAATTAGGATCTGCGCCATGTAATGAACGGCTAGCCCCTTGGCTATGGTCACTCAGGGTCGCTGACTCTGCTTGCCACAAGAGACTCACTTACCTTCAACCAAAATGGACGCAAAAGTAGACCCACAAAAGGGAAATCAAGTCTATCCTTTCTGACGAATAAGTGGTACAACACAAAGAAATTTACTTAACATATTTATTTAAAGAAGGTTACATAGTAATAAAAGGATAGGGAAAGGATAAAGGAAGGTACGTTGCGACCGGTCTGGAACTGTTGGGGCCCATTACGGTCAAAAGAACATCAACATGCGTATTACTTGCCAGTAGAGTTATCGGGAAGCTTTCCAGGCTCGAACGTCGGGGCTGCCTCCAGGGGTTCGTGTATCAGCGGGGTTTGATTCATACGCGTTCACTTCGGTTCTTCGGGGCTCTTCCGAGGCATGCCGGTCAACTGCGAAATGTTTCCTTCCGGGTCCTTCCAGACGTTGCTTGGATTCCTGATCGAATTGGATCCTGAATGTTCGTCCCGCCGATCGTGAATCTCCGTGGGCGGGTACTTTTTGGAGTCGCTGGGGTATCGTTTCAAGCTCGACGTTCCACGTGCTCGCTGTCGAGGTGGAAACGCATCGGATATTAGGTTCTAGCAAGCGGGGGCGGACCCAGCCGGACCTCACTAGAACCCTCACCTCAAAAACTGTGGTTACCTGTCTTCTCGCAGCGTGTGGCGCGACGATGACGAAAGCTCGTCGGCCACCAGCACGGGACTCGCCGAGTCCTCCGGTATGATTTGAGGCCGAGTAAGGTAGCTGTCACAATCGGGTACCGGGTGGATTCTCCTTCGCTTGCCAGATTCCAAACGAGGCAATGGGTGTGGATGCAAGGGCCTTCGGGTTGCCGACTGGTGCGGAAATCTTCTCCTGGCACGACACCGGGTTAATCTTGGCAAATTCCGGATTCCGCGGATGATCTTCTGCTGGTCGATGGCTTCCCCAAGGGCTTCACTTGACGGGCGGAGTACTTCGCACGAGATTCGCCAGTCACTCGAAACTGTGGGACGGTCTCGCCAGCCACGTTTTTCTTCTCTTCAACTGTCTCGGAAAAAAACTATTCGGAGCTGTCTCTCCAGACGTCGTTCTTGATTGCTTGATCACCACTTTCTGCCGTTTTTCTACAATCGCTTCTTCTTCTCCTTTTTTCTCGCTCCTTCTTCGCCGGAACTATCCACAGGGTTGCCCCCCTCGTAGATAGTCAATCGTGTTCCACAATTTTGGGCCACGATCGTTGCTATATTTATAGTACGGCGTCCAATGCAGTAGTCCGGGGGGGGGGGGATGGTGTTGGATATAGGATGGGATTCATACACTTATTATTAACTGTTGACCACTCCTGATTCAAAAATTCTATACAATATGACCCTGTGTTTTAGATTGACCTCCATAAAGTGGGTTACCATCTATTGTTACGGTTGGTCGGTAACAGCCATAATCTCGCACATCAAAAGAGCCTACCAACAAAATATTGCCCTGATGCATACGTACAGTAATTCAAATCGTGAAATGTGACAAGCAAAAAACAACTGCTTCGCCCTGCTTCGCCTATTCAATTGAAACCGCTTTTCTCAACACCCACTTCGGCGTGCTTCGGCGCTTGAAGTGCGACCTTACTCAACAATCTCACCCACGCCCGTTCAAGCAAACGAGAAACGTACCGTCTCAATTTACGAATTTATACAAAGTTGGTAAATAGAATCCGAAACACTTGGAATGGCTTTGCGTTTCACCAAATTTATTCCTATTTCTGCATCAAACCAGCCGAGCCGCTTGGGTACGGTGTGCGGCACGCTGTTGGCGATGGTGGCAAATCTCGCGCTTTCTGCTATGCTGGCCTGGCTGGAGATTCTTTTGTGAGTTGACAGTCATCCACCAGCAGCACTTTGGTCCCGCAATACCTACGCCCTTCGTCGTCCTTGGACGCAGAATATGTAGTATCATGAACGATGAGCTGTTGTTGGTCGAGATGGGACACTTCCGATGGAGTGGTGGAATTTAAAGTGAATTAAGTTTTGCTACTGGGTAATATTAATCACAAAGTAGATTGAGTCTGTCAATTATAGTGGCCAGCAAATTGAATGATAGAGACTTAAATCTGTATATGCAAAACTGATCAAATGCACATGCATAAATTAGATATGCAATGTTTTCTATAATCTGTTATGAATACATATTTGAATTGTGGAACATAAAATAACTTCAGAATACTGCCGCTCGGTGTGCTGCAAAATGAAGAGTTCAAAACCTGGAAAGAGTGCCCAACATAGCTCAGGTCAGCTACAGGAACTTGGTTGAACTAGATAGAAGGTGTGGAAAACGGACTACGAGAAAGAAGCGTCAGTTAAGGCCCACGCACAATGGATACGTTTGCGTTATGTTGACAGATAACCCATGGGAAAACTATCAGATTAACGTAAACGCAGCCAAAGGTACCAATTCTGCACCGGGATTTAGTACATGATCAGATTCATATGAAACTCATTTGAATTCAATTGCCACACAATGATATCAAATAATAATCAATAATAATAAAGTTATTACTACCTGTGTTGTGACCCTGGTCCATCCTCTGCTTTGAATAATAATTCGATTGAGATTAAACAAATCACCAACATATTTTTGTCGATGTTCACATAACAGCCAATTCGATAGAATACTCGAATATGGACATATATATATCTATACTCGTAGCGTGACTGCTCTGTACGGAGCAGACCATTGCATGTTCGTGGAGAAAATAGCAAAGCATTACGGTTTATTACTTTGTTTAGAGGATTTATGGCATCTGCTCCTTTTCTGCATGCCGGCGGCAGCACGAGTTCAATAAAATGTGTCTAGGTCGCAACATTCACCATAAACTTAGACTGTTTGTTATTACAATTGTGAACTACGGAATACTGTACCTACTCCCATCCGGGAAACTTCACAAAACGAAAGATAATGTCATAATAAAGCCAGGCGATGAATTGCGAGTCTCGAGTTGACTGAGTGGGAAAGCTTCCGTTTCGATTGCTCGTCAAGCACACGGAGGTTGTTTTATTGAATCAATTTGAATCCGAGACAAATTTCATTTCCCCTTCTCCGGGATTGTTAAGGTGAGGTATGTATCTAGAACTCATAGTGCTAAAGCAGGTAGGTCTTCGACCTTCATGTATAAATTTATGTGAAAAGCAATTCCCAACATGAACGAAATAACTGTAGACTACTTCTCACTGTTTAAAAACAGGCATTTATACACAATGTATACACTTGAAATAAGGCAGACACAAATTTCAATTTCCTCTTATGTCACCCCCCTCTCCCCCTTGGAAAATTTTGATCAAAATACAACATTTGGAGGGGGGACATAAATAAATAATGCAAGAAATTTTTAAATTTCTCGACGAGTCAAAGAGCACTACGACAAACGAAGAAAATTAGATTTGATCTTGCCTAATTGTTGTTTTTCACATACCTAGACGTATTTTACGCTTGAAGCAGCTGATACCCAAACTTTCAGGTATGTATAGGCCATGAGGAAGAATTCAGCCGAACGATTGGAAAATTCGACACTCGCCAGCTGACAAACGACTACGACTCATCGATTCCGGTGCCTCCAAGAACATGACTTTTTTTCCTAGCATATTCATCTAAGACAGTGTCCCTTATCGTTACACCCTGGAGATCACCACAGCAGACGGAATGATTGCCAGGATCTGGGAAATGGAACAGCTACCAGTGGTGAACAAGGAAGGCGAGCAATTTGCCCTATCCACAGCAGAAGTGACAAATTGATGAGTGAGAACTTCCGAGTGATCACCATTCTGAATGACGCATACAAATTTATCTTCCGTAGTCTATCATCTGTAACAAATGAGTGCGAAAGAATATCAAGCCGGCTTTGTCGATAGCCGGTCGTTAATGGATCAGATGTCGTAAATAGTAGTTCTCCATGCTTCACCTGTTCATCGATTTCAAGGTGGCTCAGAGCGATGGAAAATGGATTGCTGACAATGGGACCTCCACCAACCCTAGCCCTTACCAGGGACCTCTTTCCACCGCGGACTGGGATGCAACCCAGTAGATCGATACTACGCCAGCAACGCTACCAGTATGGTCTCCCCGCGTATAGCGTCTTAAGAAGTCATTTTCCGAGTCTACGTGCCACGCCCTCTGCAGCTCCAAGACGATGTGGATGATAGCTGATGAAACGGCATTCCAATGAAACTCGTCTTCATACATCCTCTCGCATTATGCGAAAAAGCTGGCATACGAACTGGACATTCGGGAGAACCCCCATGATCGAAACGGTGTAGATACTGTGTAAAGCTATCACGGCCCGAAAGGAACTGCATCAGGTGGAATGCTACTTTTTACTTTTACTTTTACTTTTACCCAATTATCTACCCTCGGAATCAACCTGTGTGTCCACTTTCCTTTGGAGGAACTGTCCCACGCGCGCTGCCATTTGATCTGCCATATCTGATGATCTATACAGCGCACCACTTCCGTAGTTAGGTCCGACGCATGGATTGTGCGAAAAATCGAAGTTCGCTCTATACCGGGCCGCCATTCCTCAGTATGGACGATACGATACAAGCCAAAAGCTTGATCATACTGGCATACTCAACGTGGCTTCCGAAGGCAAGCTTAACTTCGATCATCACCCAAAAGTGTTTGACTTAGTCATAGTTCAATTGCCTTTACTGATCCCCACTTGCTGCTTTGACTTCCGGACGTTGTCAACCACCACCTCAGTTTTATTGTGAGCCAAATTCAATATACTGGAGCTCCTCTACTCCTCCACAGCTGTTATCGAGTCAATGCAGATGCAGTCAATGCTACTTCTTCAATCGATTCACCATAGACCTGCCAGTCCCACTTTGAACTCTAACCTCAACACCTCGTCGTACATGACATTCCATAACATCGGACCCAGGATGGAACCTTGCGGGACTCCTGTGGTTACGTGACAGCCCTTCCGACCCACCTCTGTGTTGTAAATTAGTACTTGATTCTGGAAGTAACTTCTGAGAATTTTGTGCAGGAGCGCATTGGCAATAGCCGGCAAACTGGCGCTATTGAACGCGTTCCTTACATCCAGAGTCACTACCGCACAGTAGCGAATTCCCCTTCTCTTACGCTGGAGTGCTATCTCGGTGGATTTTGTAACCGACAGGATAGCGTCTACGGTCGACTTTCTCTTCCGGAAGCAGTACTGGCTACTCGAAAGATCATTTACACCCACGGTGTACCTCAACATATCATTCTTCACATCAGATGATCACTTCGAGCAGGCTTTGCCTCTTCAAAACTTATGGGAAAACTCCCCCGCTTAGGCATTTCTGCATAGCAGACCTGAACATCTGGGAGCCTCTGCAATAGCTACTTTTAAGGCCAGGTTCAGAACTCCGTCCGGTCCTGGGGCCTTACCTACGCTAAGGAACTTAGCTATCCTCGCGCAAGTTCCACATCGATGACCCTCTCCTCATCGCCAGCCCCAGTCCCCGGCTGTCCTACGAAACGAGGCCAAGGACTAGGATCATGACGTGGAAACAGTCTCTCGATGATCTCCTCCAACATCTCTGGAGATTGTTTTGTAGGAGCCATTACACTTCTCGTCTTGGCCATCACGATCCTGTAGGCATTACCCCACGGATTCGCATTGGCACTCTGACAGAGACTCTAAAGAAGGCCTTTTTGCTTGCCCTTATCTCGGTCTTCGAAAACCACCCGACGTTCGTTTCGCTAGTCCACAATCGCGTCGGTCCACCAGTAAGCCCATGGCCTCCCATTTCTAGGGTGGACTCGCCTAGGCGTGGTCGCATGGCACACACGCGAGAGCACAGCTACCAGCTGCCTGCTGTTGTTGTAGTCGATACTGTAGCGAACTGCCAGGTGATCGCTGTGAGTACAGCTAACGTCTACACTCCAATTCGAACTACTTGTTAGGCCAAAACTACAATAAGTAACGTCAATTATGGACTCGGCACCGTTCCGACTAAAGGCACTCTTGGTACCTTTATGGCCTAATATGACCAATGTCTCTAGCAGGATCTGACCCCACCGGTTCGTGAAACGGCTTCCCCATTCTGCGGTCCAGGCATTAAAGTAATCCGCTATTACCACCGGCCTTCGCCCTGTTAGCACGGTCGTCATACAGTCCAGCATCTGCGTAAAATGCTCGATCGACCACCGCGAAGACGCAAAACAACTACAGAACAAGACCCCGTTGACTTTGGCGATCATGAAGCCCTCATAGGTAGTAGACACAAACTTCTTGGCGGGGTATTTACCCGTCGTCCATATTGCCGCCATTTTTCTGCAGCCATCCACGACCCAGTTACCGTTGCCGGTGGGTACTTGGTATGGATCCGCTATGATGGCGATATCCGTCCCCCACTTAGAAACCGCCTGACAAAGCAGTTGCTGAGCCGCGTTACAGTAAGGTGGGGCTAAATTTGAAAAATCTTTCCGGGATATGATTTCCCAAGTGGAAAGTTAACTACTAGTCAAAATAATTGAGCTGTACAAAAATGAGCGATTTCGGTTGATATTTAGGGGTGGCGCAAAGGGTTTAAGTTAAATTTTTGTTTGAACAAACCTTCAAAAAACATTTTAAATTTAATTTTCAAACATTTTTTTCTAGGCAACATTGGTGATACTAGAGCCCAATTGGGTCAAATTAGTGCACCAAATTGCGATATCTCCACTGGTTTCCGAGATATTTGAAAAAAAAAAATGTCATATTTAGGTAAAAAAAACTCAAAAAGTACCGAAATACGACATTTTTTCCAAATATGTATCTTTGAAACCAGTAGAGATATCGCAATTTCGAGCACAATTGGGTTCTAGAATCACCGATTTAGTCTAGAAAAAAATGTGTTTGAAAATTAAATTTTAAAAGGTTTTTCGAAGGTTTGTTCTAGCAAAAACATAACTTAAGCCCTGTAACGGAAAAAAATGGCCCCACGTTGGGCGCCAATGTAACGGAAAAAAATGGCCCCACGTTGGGCGCCATGTTACAAAAATAAAAGAAAATAAATTATTTCCAAAGGATTAACACATCACGATACGTGGAACCTTATAAATGCACAAATAAGAGACATCACAAGTTGACGCAAGACAACACAAAACATAAATGTGCCCTGTTATCCAGATGGATAACATCTTCCGATCACAGGATGACGAGGTTTCATGCATTGGTATGGGTCCATCAGTCATCCTGGAATTGTATTTTATTTGGTGGTATACCTTTTAGTTCACAGCATTTGTTGCTATGTTCATAGCTTGGTTTTGTCTAGGAAAACTAATCCTAATCGGGCATCCTGATTTGAGCAACAACACAAGACCGTCTACAATTTGATGTCCGTGTTAGGGGACGGCTTGTGTGTTTTGTACTGGATCACTCCTAAAATGTTTGGAGCACTACAAATGCACATTCAAATTCAGGGACAGATGTACAAACCTTAGTATAAAATGGAAAATCAACTGACAAAATGTTCACAACTATTTACAAACGTAACACACTCCATGCAACAATCGAAGAATTTTCCAAGAATTGCATTGTCCAATTCATGGAAAATTCTTAAAACTACTTTACATACGTCACAACTAATTTACAAACGTAACAGCACTTTGCGCTACCCCTAAATATCAACCGAAATCGCTTATTGTACAGTTCACTTATTTTGACTAGTAGATCACTTTCCACTCGGGAAATCATATATATATTTTTCTTTAATTAGCCCCACCCTAGCGTTACAGTGGTTTAGGTTCAGCTGCGTTACCTGCAATGTGATTTGTTCACTGCGGCTTTCTTGAAGGTTGGGTTGGAAGGTTGAAGGTTGGGCAACCTAACGGCTGCGGCAGCCACCTGCACCTCGCGTTGTTGCCTCAATACCGTGACGAGCTCTTCCATTTCGGTGACCTCGTCTAGGTCTTTGACCTTCAGACTCCGGTCGTCAGACCCCGGAACTATAATCCCTGCTGCCCGACGCTTATTTTGCTCTGAAAGATACACCTACTACACCGGGTAAGCCGGGTACGATTTTCACGAAATCCGACCAATATATGCGCCTCAAACCGATTACCTTCACTATGATCATGCTGTATAGCTGCCGTTTCTAATGAACAGCTCCTTTTGAGTAAAACATAATGTTTAGATTTTTGTTACTTTACCTAGTATTGCACGTATTCTCCAAATATGACAGATGATGGTTCTATAGTTTGCAGATATTCTTACCTGTGAATGGAGAAAAAATTTAAAAATATTACTAATGATTCAGTTGGTTCGATTTCAACAACGTAGACTAGTTATATGTTCCTAGATATAGTGATGAAAGCATTACAACATTATTCAACAATGCATGCCAGACCAACGCCAAAAGTCCGTAAAATGAATACTTGAACCCATAATAACTCAATTGTAAGGGACTGCGCCGTCCGCAAGTAATAATATAGGTAGGATGCAATCCCACACAATAAAGACGGCACACTCGAACTCTCGAGAAACAGCCCACCCTTGAATAAGGACATAGAAAGGAAAGCTTCATGGTGTTGGCGACGATGTTGGTTAGGAGACGGAACCAGGAACTGTGAAAAGCATTCCACAATGCGCTGGCTGCTTTTCGTTCCAAATGTCAACCATTATAATGGTGTGTGGCGCGAACGAATGCCCGACTAGTGAACTGTTGTCGTTGCCGGGTCAGGCCAGATTGCGGTGGTGATGGCAGAAGGTTATAAAAAGGCAAACGGATTTTTTGTGGAGTTCTAGTGCCTTTGTCAACTAGGATTTTGTGGCGGGCATAACATTTGGTGACAAGTGGGTCAACATCTTTTTTCGGAAATACCAATGACAATGATGTAGAAGCTTTACCTACTGAATTTACTAACTCCAGTGATTGAAAGTAACATCTATCACGATAAAACTAATTCAACAATAATCCGCCACAGCATTTGGTTAGCCTCGATTGAGCGTATGTGAGAGTTCGTCACACTGTCACAGTTCCTGGCGAAATACAAATGAGTAATTTCAAACTTGTTGAATGCCCTTTTAGACTAATGGATTAAGACGCTCCAATTTTTACCGTAGCTTCTGGGAGTCCAAACCTAGATACAGATTTGGGAATGAGATTGTAACCCCAAGTGGAAACCCAAAATCAGAAAGGAAAAGATATATATACTTCAAATTATGTGCACATTACCATATATTATGAAAAATATATGAATGCAGGAAACGAGTATGAAAGTTCTCCGTTTAATGTATTCACCCAGGGGTATTGACGAAATTGATATTGGCATTCCTTGGAAGTGGTTTAATTTATATTGCTGCATTCGATTTCAATCAGTGGAAGCGGCAAAAGGAAAAAAAATACTCCTTACTCCATACTTTGAGCTGAAATTATATGTTTGGCTTCGTCTGTCTACTCTACTTATGCCCGAGAAGGTAAACAGATTTCTTTTTGTGGTACAGAGTTCCTATCATTGGCACACACTACTAAAAATAGTTTTGGCTCCATTTCTATATTTTTCCTGTAAGGTATGAAAACTAATCAATCATTTGACATATCGACGACATTCTTCGGTCTTCTTCTTATTTTAGTAGAAATAGTTTTCCTTAGGTTGAGCGATAACTGGTACAGGCACCCTAATATAAAAACTTGACAATTTTATAATTCCATAAATTGTGATGCTGTTTCAAAAATATATAAAAATATAAAGTATGCTCATTATCTTCGTGTTAGATTTGTTTCGCTCAAACAAGCATGGAAAGCAAACAAAATCGATTTTTTTAGCACTCTTAAAGTATGCAACCCCTTAAGATCCAGCTCAACCAACCTACAAAATGAACTCAAAAAGGAATCCTAGAAGGAATCCCCGATTGAACTCTAGAAGGAATTTTCGCAGGAATTCCAAGAGGATAGAATCCCAGGACAAATTCTCGAAGGAATTATAGGAAGAATCACCGAAGAAATTCCAGGAGGGAACCTCGACGGAATACTTGGAGGAATCCCCGGAGGAATTTCAAGAAGGAACCCTCGGAGGAATTCTGTCAGGTATCCCGAAGGAATAACCAAAGAAATTCCAAGAGGAAATCCCGAAGAAAACCCAGAAGAAATTTCCGACGGAACGTCAGGAGGCATCCCCAAAGGCATTTTAGGAGTAATCCTAGAAGGAAGTCCAGAAAGAATCTCAGAAGGAATTTCAAGTGGAATCCCCGGAGGAATTCCAGGAGGAATCTCCTAAGAAAGTGTGGGAGGAATCTTCGATGAAATAACTAGAGAAATCCCAGGAAAAACACCGAAGGAATTCCGGGAGGAATCACCGAAGAAATTCCAAGCGGAATCCTCAAAAGTTTTTCAAGAGGAAACCCCGGAGGAATTCTAAGAGCAATCTCCAAAGGAAGTCCAGAAACAATCCCCGAAGAAACTCAAGAAGAAATCCCAGTAGGAACTCTATCAAAAATCCCCGAATTCCAGGAGGAATATTCGAAAGAATTCTAGGAGAAATCACCGAAGAAATTCAAGAAGGAAATCCCAAAGGAATCCCAGGAGAAATCCTGGATGAATTTAACAAGAAATTTCAGAAGGAATTCCAAGAGGAATCCACGACGAAATATCAAGAGAAATCCCCGAAAGAATTTCAGGAGAAATCGATGAATGAAGTCCAGCAGGAATCCCCATAGAAATTCCAGAAATAATTTTCACAGGAAATCAAGTAGGAATCCCCAAACGGTTTCAAGGAGGACCCATCAAAAAATATCCAGGAGGAATCCTCGAAGGAACATCAGGAGAAACCCTCGTAGGAATGCCATGAGGAACTCCTGAAATAATTCTAGGAGGAATCCGCGCATGACCTCCAAGAAGATAACCCGAAAGAATTCCAGCACGAATCCCAGAGGAATATCCAGAAGAATCACCGAAGGAATTCCAAGAGGATTCCCAAAAAGCATTCAATAAGAAATTCCCAAAGGAATTCTTGGAGGAGCCTCTGGAGGAATTTCATGAGGGACTCCCGCAGGAATTCCATGAGAGATCCCCATAGGAGTTCGAGGTGGAATCTCCGAAGAAATCCGAAAAGGAATCACCAAAGGAATTCCAAGAGGAAACTCAGAAAGAAATCCAGGAGGAATCTCCAAAGAAATTTCAGGAGGAATCTTCGAAGTTAATCCAAAAGGAATCCCCGAAAGAATTCCACCCCCCTTGTGCATGGGCGTGCAGGAGGAATACCCGAAGGAAGTTTAGGAAAAAACCCCGAAAGAAAATCTAGAAAGAGAAATTCTCGATGGAATTCTGGGAAGAATCTCCGAACAAATTCCATGTGGAATTCCCGAAGATATTCCAGGAGGAATGTTAGAAGGAAGTCCAGGGAATCTCCTGAAGAAAATTCAGGAGGAATCCCCGAAGAAATTAGAGAAATTCCTGCAGGAATTCCAGTAGGAATCTCCGAAGGATTTCCAGGCGGAATCCTCGAAAGAATTTCAGCGGAATCTTTCCAGGTAGGGAGAAGAATTTGCAGGAGGTATCCCCTAAAGAATTCCTGGAGGGATCCCAGAAGGAAACCCGGAATCCTGAAGGAATACTTGTAGGAACTCCATGAAAGATCCCTCAAGAATATTCTGGAGATAAATACCTCAATATAATCCTAAGGAAATTCCTAAATGAGCTTCTGGAGAAAATTCTGATGTAACTCCTGGAGGCATCCTCTTGGAAAAATTCGTCCTTTTGGAAAAAATCTTAATCTCAATCTTCAATGTGAAGAACTTCAAGGAGCGATCCCTGGAAGAACTTCTCAAGGAATCCCCTAAGGATATCCTTAAGGAATCTTATAAGGAACTCTTATACAGGATCTCCTCTTATATGTTAAGGTACTTCTGTAGGAATCCAGGAGGAATCTCTGAACATGTGCAGTAATCGCTGAAATTCCTGGACTAATCTCTGTAAGAACTTCTGTAGGAACTTCTAAAGAAACTTCAGAAGAAATCCCTGCAAGAACTCCTTGACTAATTTCTAAAGATCTCTTGCAGGAATTCCTGAAGAAACTGCTTACGGAATTTTTGGTGGATCTCCATGAGGCATTTACGAATCCTCCTCAAACAATCTCTGAAGAGATTTCTGGAAAGATATCTGAGTAAACTCCTGTTGAAATAGATTGGGGAATTTGTGAAGGAATTTCTAATGAACACCTGAAGGCATCCCTGAATCCAACTGGAGCTATTTGGGAGATCTCTGAACGAACTCCTGGAGAAATAACCGAAGGAACTTCTGGAGAAATCCTTGGAAGAACTCCTAAAAGAATCTCTGAAAAATTTTCTCAAAAGGATTGTTGAAGAAATTCCAGAAGGGATGCTAGAAAGAATGCCTGTAGGAACCCTCGATCAAACTCCCAGAGTGATCCCTGAAGGATCTCCTTGAGCGATCCCCACAGAACGTCAGGAGGAATCCCTTGTTGGAATTCTAGAGAAATTACTTTAGAAGGAATCTCTGAGGAAACTCCTGGACTAGTTCCTAAAGATACTCTTGTAAGAATTCCTGAAGAAACTTCAGAAGAAATTCCTGAAGGTACTCTCAGACTAATCTCTGAAGGACCTCTTATGGGAATCCCTGAAGGATTTTCTGAATGCATCTCTGATGTATCTCTAGAAGGCATACCTGAGTCCTTCTGGAAGAATCTCTGAAGAAACTTCTGTAAACTATAAATAATAAATTAAATCTAATGAGAACGAAAAATGAGTTCTGAGATTTTCGTATTTGAATGGACACCCTGAAATTCCTTTTCTTCTTTTCTTCAGTGTAGTTCTTAATAAGAGTGTTATGCAGAATTTGTCTAAAACAATAAAAAGAAAACACAAATGGACAGACCAAAGTTCCAATGGCCAGACTTCAAATTATTAGAACGTTTTTTTTTAATTTCAATATAATAAGGGCATAACTTTAGTGATTGTTTTTTTTTATTGATTTTCTCTCAATAGCATTATTTCCAAAATACGATTCGTTTTTGGATGATCTCATGATAATCTGGTTTTGACTAGCGTCTATAACTGCAAAAGTAACCGTGTATGTATCATCAATTTTCTCTTTCACTTATCGTATTACATTTACAGATGAGAAAATCGATGATGAGAAATCGATGGGTCTGCCTCTGCTGCGATGTCCTGCTGGGTTCCAGTCTAACGCTTGTTTGCAGATTTCGTTTCCGCCCCTGCGTAGTGTGTGGCCGACCCACCTTCACTTTCGCTCCCGAATTTCTGTCGCTATCGGCTTTTGATGACATCGACGACGGAGCTCCACGTTGGAGATCCAATTGTGAGGCCACCATGCACGAATTATATAACGCAGGTATCTATTGATAAAGACCTGCAGCCGTTGAGTGTTCTCCACTGATACACACCAGGTTTCACTGGCGTATACCAGCACAGATTTCACATTCGAGTTGAAAATTCGGATTTTGGTGCGTCGACTAATCTGGTTGTTTTTCCATACATGTCTTAAGCTCGCAAAAGCAGCCCTCGCCTTCTTGATCCGTGCACCTATGTCGATCTTGGTGCCGCCATCGGCCGCCATTTGGCTACCAAGATATTGGAAGCTTTCAACATTCTCCACTGATTGCCCAGCTACCGTAAAGCTAGAAGGGTTGACCGTGTTTACATCCGACGATTTGGTCTTGTTGACGTTGATGGTAAGACCTGCCACTGAGGATCGATTGGCAAGATCATCGAGCTTGCTCTGCATATCAGAGCGCCGTTGAGCTAGGAGAGCAACGTCATCAGCCAGTTCGAAGTCATTTAGGTGCTCCATAGTAATGGGTTGCCACAGCAATCCACGATTTGGTTCACGGTCAAGCGCACCAACCAGGATCTCGTCGATTACGATGAGAAACAGTAGCGGTGATAGTATACATCCTTGCCTCACTCCAGCAACGACCCGGATGGGATCGGACAAAACATCGTTGTGCAGTATTCTGCACAAAAATGCTCTGCACTGTGCTTCAATGAGGCCGATGATTTTCTCAGGGACACTCTTGCGCGTTGCGCCTGAGGGCTTCCCACATGTTTCCGTGATTGAGACGGTTGAAAGCGTTTTCGTTATCAATGAACACCAGATAGAGAGACTCATGCATTCCATTCCATGGAATTCATTGATTTGCTCCAGAATGATACGGAGCGTGACAATATGGTCCACACAGGATCGTCCGGCACGGAATCCTGCTTGCTGCCGTCGGAGAGTTGCGCCAACCTTCTCCTGTATCCGGTTAAGGATCACTTTGCAAAGGACTAAGGACTTTGAGAACGATACAGAGTAATATGATGCCCCGCCAATTATCGCATACAGTCAGGTTGCCCTTTTTGGGTACCTTTACTAAGACGCCTTGCATCCAGTTGGCCAGAAATGTCTCGGTTTTCCATTTGTTGCAGAATAATTGATGCAGCAGTTGTGCGAATACTACGGGGTCAGCGGGACAGCGACCCCTGGGGCTCTGTTAGATTTCATACCACGGATGGCTGTTTCTATCTCCTGCACTGATGGAGCTTCGGTGTTGACACGGGTAATGCGTCGAACCCTTGGTGGATCATGCTGAGGTGTTGATGGCGTGACCGACACTTGAAAAAGGTTTCCAAAGTGCTCGAACCAGCGTTCCAACTGGTCAGCCGGGTCGGTCAGTAACTGTCCAGACGTGTCTTTCATGGGCATCGTAGCATTCATCTTGGTCCCATCAAGGCGACGTGAGACATCGTAGAGGAGACGGATTTCGCCTGTGTTTGCGGCTTTCTCGCCTTCGTCGCCCCACGCTCTTTTGTCCCGTCTACATGTGCGTTTCACTTCCTTCTCGAGAGCCGAATAGCGCTGACGGGCTACGGCTTTGACTCCTCGTGTTTTCGCTCGCTCTATCGCGGCTTTGACGTTCCTTCGCTCCTCTATCTTGCTCCAGGTATCATCTGTGATCCACTGCTTTCTTCGGATGCGTAGCTCACCCTCGGCGTTCTCCTTGTTAATATCACACGAATCCACATATAACCCGATACATAAACTATTTGTTGTTCAGAATTACTGTGGTAAGATGTTGTAATTTGCACCAGAGGTGTAGCCAGAGTGAGTTACTCTCAAACATTACCCTTGGATTTTACAGTCCAAAACATATCAAAATTGTTAGAACTGTTTTACAACCATGCTACGCTAGTTAGGGACCAGCGGACGTCCACTATTCAGACGAGGCAGTATGTTTCGTATATTATATTATATTTTATTGTAACTCAGTATATTATAATGTACTTTATTGTAACTCAGTAAGAAAAATTAACTGAGAAAGCCGAGAACGAAATCCTTTCAACCTTCATTATTTCTAATTGCAGTTGTTAATGTTGTGCTAAAATTTATTAGGATGCTGATCAAGATTAGCTTTGACATAGTGGTAAACAAGCTTAGCTGAAACGAAAAAGTAAAAAAGAAAAAAAGACGGCTTGAGTTACGCTAAATCAGTTTCGTTAGCTCCTATACAGGATTAATTCTGGTTTGCTTGAAATGATCTCTGAAGCGTGAAGCAAGCGTAAGGGTAATCTGATCCAAGTATAAACTATTTGCAACTTTTCCGCTTCAGCATCTGGGTATACATAAAAGTGCAGATTTTCACTTAATTCCGTGTGGCTCAAATTTTCGCTTTGATGAAAGCGTGAATACCACAAATAATATTTGCGCACGTTTTGCGGTTGGCGGACGGGTCATAGCATCAAAACCTTGAACTACTCGTCGCTCCAGAGCAATGAGGAAACCATCATCATCAGTGCCGCGGCGCGGCGCTGGGGAGCGTGAAGCAGGAAGAACATCCCACCATTTCACCGGTGGTGGCTGGAATCGTGTAGCTCGTATACGGCTCTACTTGGTAGCACCTTCACCGGCGCGGTGTTCGCCAACCAGGATCCACGGTTAAAGGAAAACACGATAAAACCACAGGAGAGAGTAGCATGAGCTTAATGGAATTAGATAGATGAAAGTGTGAGGCACATCTCGTGAATCCATCCCGACGTTGACTTATACTCTTAGTTGCCGCACCGGACGGTGTGCTACTTCAACAGCTGAAACGTGCTGTTTTTGGGTGGGTTTCCGAGAAGACTAGCGACAGGCGTCCGGCAAAAGAAGCGATGGATTAATTTATTTGGATTTTATCACCAAACACCTAAGCCGCTGATAAAATGGCGCTATTTCCGTTCTAGATATTGCACTTTTTTTCAATTTCTGTTCAATCTTGTCACGTTAAGCTACGATCAGTTTAAATTTTCATTCCCCATTTGCCTATTTCTCGAATCATTTATTATGATGTAAAACGATAGAATAAGCATTGAACAGAAGCACGAGATTATCTGCTCGGAGATAACGAGAAAAATTATCGTTCGGTCAAGCATCTCTTCAAACGGTTCACATTCTAGATAAGTTGTTATGATTGTGCTGTTTTCAATACGAAGAAAGTTGCCAATTATGGGCCCATAGAGCCGAAGTGATAAGCGCGCAGGTATTCAGCTAGACCATGCTGAGAGTGCCGGGTTCGATTCTCAGTCGGTCCAGAAACTTTTCATAATGGAAATTTTCTTTGATTTCCATGAGCATAGATTATCTTCGTGTCTGTCACATGATATACACATGCCTAATGTTCATTGGTAGTGGAAGCTTTCAGCTAACAACTGTGGAAATACTCATGGAACAGGTGTTGTCTCAGTTAGGATGTTACACCTGGAATAAGAAGAAGAAAGAAGCTCCCCAATTAACAGATGCACAATTGTTTTGAATTAGTTCCAATTTAATCATCTTAAAATCCATATTTTCTTATGCTATGAGGATTCATTGTTGAGAGGAGCTTCCATGCAGAAAATGCGGTGAGATAGAGAAATCGTTGTGCAGTCACTAGGAGAGCTTGTTTTTCTTGATGATGACACAACAACATCCAACGACGATGACCGAGTCAACAAGAAAAGATTGTTTAATTGAAATGTTGAAAAGAAATTTAATTGAAAGATCCACGGTAAAGTGAAAAGAAAAAAAAACTTTAGGAAACAACTATTTATCGCATTGACAAATGGTAAGCCAAGGAAAACATATATGTAGTAAATAATTTATGCTAAGTAGATAAATCAAAGAAGTGTGGCGGAATCACATCCCTGAGGAATGAAGCCAAAGAAAGTTAGGAGGGCTTTAAGTGCCAAGCTCCAGAAGGGTGGCATCCTGGTCATCTACACAGGCGAGTCTAAATTTTAAGTACTCAGACGTCTTGAAGGCAATATGGAGCGATACCAATCTCGAGAATTTTGGAGCCAACGTATGCCGTATTCGACGTACTCTGCCTATGATCGTATAACTGTCCCATATGAATAGGAAACCCAGCAAAGATGGGACTGATATGCGATCATGGGCAGTACTCGTACCAGCAAAATGATCTTCGAGCTCAAGCGCGACAAAACCTGCAAGGGCTCCGCTTACAAGTGTCTGGCGGGAAAGGTCCTTGGTAAGGGTATCGATGTGAGGGGCTTATACCATTGAAGCGACTCAAAAGGTCAATTATGCACCTGAGCGAGATAACGGACGCGGAAGAGCCTGTCACGGTGCTGCGGCAATAGTGTGAAGGGCACTGCAGCAGTTCGGCTAGGAATAGACGGTCACCTGGTTGAGCTACCTGTTGCGCCGCTCAAAATAGGGTCAAAATAGGGTAGCTCATGGTGGGCTGGTCGGTATGTCCACTGGGTATCCACAAGCCAGCGAAGGATTGCTTCAAGTGTCTTGAACCGAGACACTAGTCGTGTAACTGTAAAGGCCCAGGTAGAAGCAAACGAGACGACGATTTTGAGAAGTTTTTGGCGTCGACAAACAAAGCCCGATACCAATGATCTGCGCCTTTATGAGCCTCTGAGCCTGCCTCTGCTGCGATATCCTGCTAGATTCCAATCTAACGCTTGCTTAAAGATTTCTTTCCCGTCTATACGCAGGGTGTGGCCGACTCACCTCTACTTTCATTCCCGAATTTCTGTCGCTATTGGCTTCTAACGACATCACCGACGTCATTTTCCATGTCTACGTTGAAGATTCAATTGTGAGGCCACCATGCACGAATTATATACCGCTGGCATCTACCTTTGAAGGCTCTCCACTGATACGCATCAGGTTTCACTGGCGTATAGCAGCGCATATCTCACTCGCCGATATTTGCGGCTTTCTCGCCCTCATCGGCTAAGAACGTTCATCGCCCAAGTTCTTTTGTCTCGTCCACAGGAGCATTTCACTTCCTTCGAGAGCCGAACAGCGCTGATGGTCTACGGCTTTGGCGCCTCGTGTTTTCGCTCGCTCTATCGCGGCTTTGGCGTTCCTTCGCTCTTCTATCTTCCTCCACTTGTGATTTGTGTTCTCTGGGTGCGTTGCTGACCCAAATTATTCTCGCCGAAGGCGATGAAGGCTCCCTTGATGACGCTCCATTAACCTTCTAAGGTTCCACCTTCCGGGATATCCGCAGCACCTTTACACAACAGCGTCTTCCAATCAGCGTGTGTAAAACCGGCGCCCGAGTTTCTCCTCCAGTCAATGGATCCTAGCAATGCTCAGCTGGATCGCGCCCGATTCGGGCATGATGGTCGGACGCAAAGTCGTTTCGCACACATCAGCAGGCTCCGTCTCCATTTTCGGTTCAGCATGTCACTTGGTGCACTGGTCGATGATGAAAGAGCGATCATGCATTGTTGCCACAAAACCCTGAAAACAGTTCTCTGTTCTTGCTCATTTCTCCGAAACCATGTCGTCCTATGACGCGTTCATAGTCCGAGTTGTCGGAATTAACCTTCGCGTTGAAGTCGCCCATGAGTATTTTGATATCACCTTATGAAATCTTATCCACAACAGCATTCAGTTGGCTGTAACAGTTCTCTTTAGCTTGTTTTTTGGCAGCATCGGTTGACGCATAACATTGGATCATGGTAAGGTTTTGAATCCGTGTTCTGAATCTGACCACAATTATCCACTCCATGATCCACTCATTGACAGGTTCCCACTTAATAAGCGTGGCGAAGGCGTGAACGCTGAAATCAACTCCACGATACCGAGAAGCGTGTTCGCCTCTTAGGTCAGGCCCGATGCCTACTGCGTTTTCCAGAGTTCGGCCAACGAACTTTGCTCAGTCCTAGGATCTCAAACTTCATACGGCATGCCTCATTGGCTAGTTGTGCCAGTTTACCCTGCTGAGCTAGGCTTAGCACATTCCGAGTTTTGATTCTTGTCCTTTGTTTCGCGTTAAAAGTCGTTGCCGTTGAATCTGTTCGTAATCTTTCATTTTCTGTTTCTGTAACATTTTTTGGGTTTTGGGAACAGTAGGTTGTGGCTTATGGATTCCTATATCCACTGCGATGGGACTGCCACCTTAGGTATAGCTATCAGCATTTCATAGTCAGTCGCTTTATGCCAGTATATATGCTGTTTGAGCCACACCTCCTTGATAAACAGACGCCTAAACCACGAATATCAGAAAATTCGCTAAAAATGGTGGTTCTAACTTCAACAATTAGCCTATCAAAATGGTTATAAATACATAATTTCCTTTTTTGTCCGACATTCAATGTATAATTTCAGACAAAAGCTTTCCAAGATATTTCTTAGAGCTTTCTCAATTTTGCCTCGTGTATTTTGTTTCAATTTGCCGTGTTCAGAATAAAAAAAATATTCTAAATCTATTCCTTGCATCTTCAGATAAATTATTCGGTAGGTACCTAAACCTATAGTGCAAAGGTCCCCGCATTTGCGTTGAAATTACTGCGCCGACATCAAGATGTCTGGCGTATCTTCTTTGTGCATATCTAATGACTGCTCTTGGTCGTTGCTTCTGTTTTCCCTGTCCTGCTACCAAGAGTAGTGGTAACTCTCGTTAGTCTGTTAATGAAAAGTCTCATTAAAACACCACGTGTCAATAGAAATTTGATACAAACTGTGTACAGGCAGAGAACACGAAACACGAGACAGTTTCCATCCAGCTCTGTTATGTAAATATTTATGCAGCATGGTGCGGCCCTTTGTTAGAACCGTACAAGTGAAACCAGAAAAAAAGGTGGCTGAAAATGATCTGGCGTTGATTTACACTCGTTGAAACACAACGCAAATGTCGCCACCGTATTTATTTGATGTCTGGTTGATAGTGCAATGAAAATAGGTCATTGAACGCTTAAGGTTTCCATCATTACATCAGTATATCTACCCATATCATGGATGACTTAGTTTTCAATATCATTTATTCGCCGAAAAAAAATGCTATAAATGTTGCAGCTTTACTATGCCGGTTAACTAGTAGGCTACATTTTTTATTGATAGTGAAATACAGGAAGAGAATAAGTTATTTCGTGACTATTAGGACGATTTTCTTCACTTATGTAGGGTTTCCTGCTCATATGGGACAGTTATGTGATTACTAGCCATGTATTATAACCGTATTTGAGAGCAACGTTTTTCCCTAATTAGTTTGAAACGCAAAACTTACGCGAGCTGCTGATTGCCCTGTTGTGATTCTCTTCATAGTTTATTGAGCAGCTTCTTCGACCACAAATAAAGACATTTGTACATACCACAGAGAGAAGCATCGTCGGATACACAGCAGGAAAGAAAAGTTCACCCACGTAACTTTGAGATTGTTTCGGTTTGTTCGGTTTATTTTCTATCGGTGTGTGCGGCGGCGCTCCATTGCACCTCGTCGCTGATCCCTGCTCATCTGACCGACGAAGACGATGCTCTTGCAATCGTCTCCTCATTCCCAGACACTTCCACGACTCTGCCAACCCAACATATACCCACCCATGTACCGTATACTACACCCTCGTATGTTGATGGTCGACTTGCGTCGTCGTCGTCGTCGTTGTCATCGCCTACTTGTACGAGCGTAGAGGAAAATTGAACTGCGTTTCACGTCGCTGCGCTGGTTGCTTGGTTTTATTTTTAAACCCGAACGATTTTGAGGGGATTTTGACATCACGCTACCCATATCGACGCAGTTCTCTAGCCCATAGCTGCAAAGTGTGTGGAACTTGGGGTAATTACTCCGTTCGGGTAGCACTGACTTACTATCGTGTTTTAAACCTTCAGGTATAGCCAGCCTTGAGTGATGGGCCCTATCGGATAGAGACCTGGGATCCATGTAGACCTCAATTTGTTTTTTCTTTGCTTGTTATTTTAGTCACTTGTATTCATATTGTATCGAAAATGTTGCGATCTTTGTATTTAGAATAAGTCGAGCTTAACCCTAAAAGGGATACCTTCATGGCCTCAGTTTCGTCACCTCGCTGAGTGTGTTCCATCAAAGACGAGCTCTGAAAGGCGCCTGAGGACCAATGGACCCCAGGTATCCCTTTTAGGGTTAAACAGGCCACGTGTCATGGTTCCAGGTTTTCCAAGTTCAACATTTTTATTAGACTAGATCAATTAGGGTTTTCGCAGTTTCTTCAACGACGTTACATATCCAATAAAGTTATATGAGACTTACTGGAATGCGTTCGATTTGTTTTATTAGATGAAGGATGTAAAGTTTCACAATCGTATGAAATGCAAATAATAAATAATCCTGTCGAAAATATTTTGAAGATGTCATCAGATGTTATTTATAAACACGTTCTTTATAAAACGATTTAGCTTATCATTTGCAATTTTCAATGTATGTAATGTATGCGCGACAAAAAAATGCATTAGGGTAAAAGCTCCCTTAGTGCAGGTAGTACCAATAGTGGTGGTAGTGGCAATTTAGCACTATTTCGACCAAAAAGCTTGCAAATGACATTTTTAATAGATGCATTATAACTAATTCATAACATTAATTCGGTTTTGTATTCAGGATTTGCCGAAAAACCTCTTTTAAACAATTATTTTCCTTAATTTTTTTGCTCCTTTGCACCTATAGTGGCGGTAGTGTTCCTATAGTGGCGGGTCCCATAAGAATTCAACGGGATGCGCCACTATAGGAACCTATGTTAAATTTTACCTCCATAATAGGAACCGTGTACCTATAGTTGGTGCAAGCGATTTACTAGCAGAAACTGAAATAAACAGTGTTTTTTTTACATTTTTCCTAGCTAATTTAAGTAAAAAACTACCGATTAACGGTTTCAGACTTTTTATTTTGTGGTATTATTAATTTTATTCAATAATTTTACTACAAGGAGCTACTAATAGCACCACTATTGGTACATTTACCCTATTGGACTTTAGGAAAAGTTACAACTGTTTTCTATTAGACGTTCCAAGTCCAGCAAGAAACAGCCGCATGAAGAGAGTAATCTCTGAGAGTATTTACTGAAACGCAGAAAAGCATGGATCGGAACATGCGGATTTTTATAATTCCCAAAGGTATGCATCCGTGGTTTCAATCCAGATTTTTTTATAATATTATTTCCTTTATTTTTTACACCGTCTTCGACATTGCGGCCTCTATAGACTGAACGTTACTAACATTTGAAAACGGACAACACATATAACAACCAGTGGCCCATTGGAGAATTTTTTGTTTGACGAAAAAATTTCCCCGACTGGAGCGGGAATCGAACCCACATGCTGAGGCTTATGAGATACCTAAACGACTGACGCCGCTAACTGCTCGGCCACGAAGCCCACAAGATTTATTCAGGATCTTTTCCAGATTTTCTCGATTGATTTTTTTCTGAATTCAATCCATTATCTTGTTTTTATTTTATTTCAAGGATTCCTCGGGTAATCCTTCAAGGGTTGGTTTTTATATTTATTTCACTGATTACTCCTGGGATAGATTGGGATATTTTCAGAGCATTATCTAGAACTCTCTCAGCATTTCTGCAGGGGATTCTTCCCGGATTTTTTTTAATGATGTTTCTTGGAAATCAATTCATTTTTTTCAGGATAGATTATTTTTGAAACGCCTCCGTGGATTATTTCAAGGATTCCTTTATTGAGAATTCTTGAAAGTTTTACTCGGGAATCCATCAGAAATGTTTTTCAGAGTTCCTCCCAGGATTGCTTCTTTTGTGCCTCCAAGGGATTCCCGTGATTCAAGCAGAAATCTGTTTCCAAGGATTACTTCCGAAATTTCTTCAAAGAATCATCTCAAAAATTCTCCGGGGGTTAATTTCAGGATTCCTGCAAAGGTAACTCAGAAATCATTCATTATTCTTCTAATGGTTCACCAGAGTGCTGATTCTCTCAAACATTTTTCCTGAATCCTGAAAACTTCCTGTAAACCTTCAGGAATTCTTCCATCATGATTTATTGCTAATTTGTTCAGTATCTTCACACCATATCGAAGATATTGAGCTGTATTTGAAACTGTATTACAAGTGTTCCCAGCAATTATATATTTTTCTGCCCCAACGTGGAAAAAATGCACTGCACTCGAGGTGCACTATAACATTGTGAAACATTCAAATTGCCTATCTCACACCATATGAGAGATATTGAGCTATGTTTGAATCTGTATGACAGCGTTGACAGCAATAACAATAACAATGTAACAATGAACTGCACATGAGGGGCACTATAACATTGTAGAACATTCGAATTGCTTATCTCACACTATATCAGAGATTTGAATCCGTATGACCAGTGTTGCCGTCAATAACATTTTTTGTGTCGCAATGTGTAACAATGAACTGCACTTGAGTTGCACTATAACATTGTCGAACATTCAAATTGCCTGTCTCAAACCATATTAGAGGTATTGAGTAGAGTCAGTCTAGTTAGAGTTTGGCGGACTGTCACTTTCGATGAGAGCCAAATCAAGCATGACGTCACGGTGTAGCATTTATCGGTGAGGACACTATAACGTCATGCTCGATTGGCTCCGCTCGAAAGTGACAGTCCGCCAGACTCTAATTATAGGGACTTCAATATTGAGCTATGAAGGTCGGACTCGATTATCCGGAGTTGGGTTCTGGTGCATCTCAAACATATATCTGGAGAACGGAATACTTCATAAAGCTGAGATTTTGACATTTTATCAAGCCAACCTTGATTAAAGATGAGTCAAAATTTCAGCTTCCTACAGCATTTCGTTTGCGAGATATTATTTTGGGAAGCACCAGAACCCAACTCCGGATAATCGAGTCCGACCTGTATTTGAACCTGTGTGACCAGTGTTGCCAGCAATAATATATTTTTTGTGTCTAAATGTGGAATAATGTACTGCACTTGAGGTGTGCTATAACATTGTCACATTCGAAAGGCCTATCTCACACCGGATCTGTGATATTGAGCTATTATTTGAATCTACATTACCAGTGTTGCCAGCTACTACAACAATTTTGAGATATAACGCCATCTCGAGAAGGTAAGCAAGCACGGTTCCTCAGCACAGATGCCCATATAACCATAAGCAGCGAACTGACGAAAAGGTTTAGCTACTCTCTCGGTTACTCGGTACGTGGACCTGTAGATCGTCAAAATGATGTGCAGTCTTAGGGATAAAAAGCCGATTTTTCGGCATAATGAATGTCCACAGCATTCGCTCTGGAAGCATTGATGATGAAGTATTCTTCATGCATCAAGATTGCGAGTACAACTGCTACGCAAGCCACGATATGGAGACCTTATGAAACGTAAAGCTCAACTAGTTTTGAAGGAGACTGACTGACGGCTGGGATGTTCAGCGTTCACCAGTTGATCAACGGCCATATCGATACGATCTAGATCTGTTGTAAAATATCGAGGAAGCGTTGCTAGACGATAATGAGCTCAATGTGATCGGAAAGCGAACTTTCGGCGACATTATTTAATAAACAAAAATCAAAAACCAAAAAGTGAGGAAATGCTTCCAGTTTCGCCTTAAGTCGTAATGCCAATACAACTCTACGATTAGAAGCAGACATTCAGGATGCCTGACCAGAACGAAACCTTACACTTAACTGTCGAAAGCCTATGCAGCGCATGAAACGGCCATCATTTCTTTGTGTCACATCACCACATTTTGATCCATTAATAAACTCTTTTCCAGCCTCTTGTGCAGCCATAAAGCTTTACAAATCTACTTTCCTAATCATAATTTATATGGAAATTACTACACGCACACCAATGCTAACATATCACAGAAGTGACGGAGCAGGATGCTACTTGACCCGGCTGTTTTCTGCTTCAAATACTTCGCTGACAGGCAAATAGGCATAATCTTCCACTAGCCTGCACTGGTGCTACACGGCTCTGGCTGTACCACCCAACAGCCAACCGCGCTGTGAAAGTAGATAACTAGGAAGGAAAAGTGCTTCTTTCTGATGTCACAATTTTTCCGTCGTGCAATCATGACGAGGACTTGCCTTGAGGAGCACCGGGCGCAAAAGAAGTGTACCTCTGTGTGCAACTATGAAGCATAAAGCTGTCGGTCGGCAGAACCCACTATATGGGTACGTTATAGGTTAGATATAGGTACTTGACTCGAGAGACTGTGAATTTCTGCCCTCGGAGCGAAATTTTTCGAGGCGTGGCACGTTGCTTGTAGGGAGTTGGAAAATGTAGGGCTGTCTCTTGGAATTCTATTCACGGAAGGACAATTTGTACAGCAGTTTCGTGCTTATGAAGGGCATACAGTTTACTATTAAGGAACGGAACTATAAAAGAGAACTTTACTGCTACTTTTAGTGGTGTCTGATCAACAGCTTTAAGCAGCTTAGTTTTCCTGTTGGGATATTTAGATCTTGACGACACACGTACGAAACAAACAGCGATGACTCGTTTTTTTTATTATGCTCGAAATTTGTGAGAAATTTGTGTTTTGGAAAATGTGAAGATCCAAGTGGCGGAAGTGCAAGACACCGTGGATCGAAACGATATGCACAAGTTTTACGTCTTTCTGACGGGGAAACAGAGCAGACCTCTAGAGCTGAAGCTATCTTGCAGCCAAGGACTTCGCAGATGACCGGCAGCGGAAAAAGAAAAGGTCCAGAAAAAGCTGACCACAAAGAAGAAATAAAACTCCAGGATATGCTTCTAAAATAGCCGCGCTTCTATCGTCTAGCGTCTAGTTGCCCAAAACGGTCTATTCGATCGACAGAGGGGCACGCTTGACTGTGGGGCAAACTCCGGACCACGATTGGTTCTAACGGGGTTAGTCGTACTTCCGGCGAACCTCAGGCCAACTTGGACAAATACGTGGGCCCTTATAAGGGTAGCACAGGTAAGCACTGGTTTTATAAACGATAGCACAGGGTTGGGCAATTTTGAATTGAGGTTCGCAACATCGATGTTTTTGTTCCGATTAATCGATTTTTTTAATCGATGTTGTGGAAATTCAAATTGACAATGCGATCAGCAACAAGGCGGTATACTTCAGTATCAAAGAAGTGCTCTACATTTCGGAGTGGAAATCTGGAATCTTCGGAGAATTTTGTACGATGTTCATCAAGTAGCAGGTGAAAGCCATGAATCGAAAAAGACCTGCCATTAACGAGTTGATGATAAGATTGATGGTTACTATGCGGGAAAACTGATGGCTCGCCCAAAGCTATCCGGCGACTTCCACTACGAGAGTTGGAAATATACAAAGCCATAGAACAGGCAGATTGAGAGGGCGTGTAGAGAGTATAGAGTAGTAGGCCCTTGCCTTGTGAAATTTTCGTGAGTTCAGTATTAAAGGTGTAGTCATGGTAGTGAATAATTAAGAGACGACATGATGAAAACCGGGGAAATTGCTTCCATCTCGAGAAAAAGAACTCATTTTCTCTCTGGACATGTGCCGGCCATGTCCAATAACAGCGGAAGCTTACCGTGAAGTTTGCCTAGAATTTACTGGAAACCCATCAACACTTTTCAATGGTTTTTTTTTCGCTCATTCCTCATATTAGTCTACCGTTATTAATTCATCACGATACAATAATTTTCTCCGGCTGCGCTTTCTTCGCGCGACTCCCAACAGAACGAATCTCGGGTGAAAATAGCTGCTTGATTTTGCACGTTTCATTCGTTTGTTTTGACTTGCCAGCAGCGAATCTAAACGTATTCCTATATACATACACAACCCAGGCCCACGCCTCACCAGAACGGGTGTGTAGTGTATTCTCAGAAAACACACAAAATCCATCCGACCGGTCGTTCGTCGGTGGTCAACTGGCGGCGCTCGTGGTCGGCATGGCACGGCATGGCAGAGGCGTTCCAGAATGGAACGACTCTTTTTGCGAAAACAGCGCACAAGGTAACGAGGCCATAATTGGATATTTGGAGTTCACGCGCGGCGGAAAGGTGTCCAGTCCAGTCCAGCTCGTTCGTTCCTCCAAAACTGGATGCGGAAGCGAATGATGGCATGGCCATTCAGGCAAACGCGTGCAGCTCCACATGCTTTACAACTCGGCGCACGTCCCACGAAGAACCCGCTGCACACTGGCTGTGGTGTGTGGTGTCAGTTGACAATGACGTTGTGCAGAGTGATGAGTTCATGTTTAAAATTCCAGCAAGGTTGATGGAACCATTTGCAAATCCATTCTGAAATCGCAATGGTTTACAACTTGACGAACCCGCTTTGAGGTTGTTCATCGGCAGTGTTCGATCGAAGCAGGCGCCAAGCTCTGTAGGCGGACCTGATGTGGAGTTGTTCTGCCAGTTTCGCACCTACTGCGAGGAGGAGATCAATGAGAAAATAAAGGTTCTTTCTTCAACAGCTGCTGTCGTTGCAGACTAAGTAGGCTGACTAGACAATTTTTATTGCTTTGATTGGTTGGCTTTTCCATGTACGCCGGGCGAGGGAAACCTGGACTTGTGAATAAACTTATAGTATGACCAAACGACACTCATGATGATTTTTTTTATTTGCAAAACACTATGACAGTGTATTTCACGTATTTCGACAGTTTTGACATTCAAAAATATAGGATTTACAATAGAAGGATTAAATATATGTATATTATAATATAGATATGTGATATATTTAGTTAGGGATGTGCTAGATCATCCAAACTATTCTAGAATTCAGAGTACAAACCAATTTGATTGTCACAAATTGTCAAGCTGCTCACTCTGGCACTTTTCCTTCAATGAGGAGAGATTTGGGAAGAAATTATACCAGAGGTGACTTGCCTGGATAGACTTCCAGCAGAATTGCTTTGCCAGCGGTCCCACCATGCAAAACTAGAATCAAATTGGCCGTTCAAACAACAGTGCTGAAAAGGGGCTGTCCATAAACCACGTGGTCATTTTTTTGGGACTTCTCAACCCCCCCCCCCCCGCGTGGTCATTTGTCCATACAAAATTTTTTATTCGTCCATACAAAATGCTCATTGGCCGAACCCCCCCCCCCCTCATGACCACGTGGTTTATGGACAGCCCCAAAGTAGTTCTGCCTACTTTTCTACATTTGAACAAGTGTGCCAAAAAGTACATCTACTACTTTTTGGCACATTTGAACAAATGTAGAAAAGTAGGCCATTTCGCAGCGCTTTCACCGATGGAAAAATAGTCTATTTCACGAGCGTCCTAATAGGGTAATTTTCCAATTGTTGCACGGCTAAAAATTCGCCAATTGTTGCACACCCCATAAGAATAACATGGAGTGTGCACCAATAGGCGAGTTTTTAGCCGTGCACACAATTGGAAAATTATCCTACGTGAATATCGCAATATCAATACTGTTGTCGTTTTTTGAATAGCATATTTACAGTTTCACAGTGCAATTAAAAAACATTAATTTTATTATTATCGTTTTAGCATTACAACGGCCTATTGTTTAACACTAAACTAGCTGTACCTGGCAAACTTTGCGATGAAAAGCTCCTTCGTCGAGGAGCTGGAGAACCGTGCTACGGATATTCCGGAAGGTGGATGCGTAGAAGACCAATGGAGCGCCATCTAGAACGCCTTCATCGCCCCCGGCGAGCATAATTTAGATGAGCTACGCACCCAGAGAAAGCAGCAGATCACAGATAACACCTGGAGGAAGATAGAGGAGCGATGGAACGGCAAAGCCACGATAGAGCTAGCGAAAACACGAGGAGCCAAAGCCGTAGCCCTTCAGCCAGCGGTATTCGGCTCTCGAGAAGGAAGTGAAGCGCTCATGAAGGCGCTACAAAAGAGCGTGGGCGGACTACCTAGCCGACGAAGGCGAGAAAGCCGCAAATACTGGCGACATTGGTCTCCTCTACGATGTCTCACGTCGCCTTATTAGGACTAAGATGAATGCTAGGATGCCCATAAAAGACACATCTGGTCAGCTATTGAACGACCCGGCTGACCAGCTGAAACGCTGGTTGGAGCACTTTGGAAATCATTTTCAAGTGTCGGCCACGCCACCAATACGTCAGGTGTCCTAACTGTATGCAATAGTTGGCGGGGTATCATGTTGCTGTGCATCGTTCTCAAAGTCCTCTGCAAATTGATACTTAACAGGATACAGGAGAAAATTGACCTCTCCGGCGGCAGCAAGCCGTTCCGTACCGAACGATCCTGTGTGGACTGTGGACCATATTGTCACGCTCCATATCATCCTGGAGCAAATCAATGAATTCCAAGAATCTATCTACCTGGTGTTCATTGATTACAAAAAAGTTTCGACCGTCTCACTCAATCATGAAAACATGTGGGGAGAAGATGAGATTAGATGACGCACCAAATACGAATTTTCAACTCGTATGTGAAATCTGTCCTACTGTACGCCAGTGAGACTTGGTGTGTATCAGTGATCCACACTCAACGACTGCAGATTTTCATCGATAGATGTTTGCGGTATATAATTCGTGCATGGTGGCCTCACAATTGAATCTCCAACGTGGAGCTCCATCATCGATGTCATCAAAAGCCGATAGCGACAGAAATTCGGGAGCGAAAACGGAGGTGTGTCGGCCACACTCTACGAAAGGGGTGGAAAAGAAAAAAGCTTCAGATTGGAACCCAGCAGGACATCGCAGCAGAGGCAGACCCAGAGGCTCATGGCGGTGCAGCCTCAACAAGAAAATCAAGGAAGTCGACGGAAATTTGACCTGGCTACAAGTCAAGGCGATGACTGGCAATCGCCCAGGATGGAGATCTTTCAATTCAGCCCTCTTTTTTTTCCTTCTAAACCATAGGGGGATAAATCTGCTCATCAGACACCCTAACAGGAAGGTTAGGATAGTGTGGGGTTAAGGCCGTCTTCTACAATGCCGGTAGAAGCCAGGACTACTCTCTCCTCGACCCACTAAAACACATTCCTATGGTCGCCAAACCCTACGTCTCTCCGGAACCACCAAGAAGGTATTGCTTCAGAGAGGGGCTAGTGCATATCGCACCCTCAAGGTTAGCTGCCGTAGCCTAGCAGCAACGAACATCGATGACTCGCTTTGGAGAGTCCATCACGGTAGCATGCTGGCGCTTAGCCAGTTTCCCGAGTGGTCCTCGCCACTCCCTTTGTCCTCGGAAGGCGGGCAGGGTCAACCCCGCCCGCGCCCTACTGCTGAGCGGACATCAAGAACTGATGCCCACGTGCAACCCGATCTGACCTGCCCGTAAGGAAGGGTATCACTACCCTTCAGGCCCTATCAGATGCACCCGTAGGTTGCAGACAGCAGGGTCTCACCTACCCCGACCCTTGCCGGGGACCCCTTTCCAACCGCGGGCTCAGATCCAACCCAGTAGACTGACGCCACGACAGCACCGCTACCGGGACTTCCTCTCCGCGGCCACTTAATCGCTGTAAGGGTCGATCTTGATCGCAGGGCACCGGTATGACCTACGAAGCCGACTTCGAACCCCTGGACCACCTCTTGTACTGCATCTGGACTAGCCATTCTCCGAGTCCACGCGCCACCTCCTCTGTAGCTCCCAGACGATATGGGTGATAGCCGTTGAAACGGCATTCCAGCTAATCTCATCCCTACACATTCTCTGGACCAAGTTGTCCGGAGTTGTGTCCTCCCCGCATGTGGCAAGCATGCGGTCACGCATTGTGCGAAAACGCGGGCACACGAACAAAACGTGTTCCGCCGTTTCCTCTAAACCATTGCACACTGGGCATTCGGGAGAATCCGCATGCCCGAAACGGTGTAGATACTGTCGGAAGCAACCATGACCTGTAAGGACCTGTGTCAGGTGGAATGTAACTTCCCCATGGCGCCTATTAATCCAACTATCTACCCTCGGTATCAACCTATGGGTCCACCTTCCTTTGGTGGAACTGTCCCACGCGCGCTGCCATTTGACCATAGAGGCCATCCTGACAGTCTTGCGTATGCCTCTTGTGCCGCGCATTTCGAAGCACTCCATATCCTCACTGATAAGAATGCTGATGGGCACCATACCAGTAATGACGCAGAGAGCGTCGTGTGACACGGTACGGTACGCGCTTGCAACCCTCAGACACATAAGCCTGTAAGTACTTTCCAGCTTCCGTCGGTAGCATTCAGTACTTAGCGCGGTACCCCACGCCGGGCCGCCATACATTAGTATGGACGTAGCAACACTAGCCAGAAGCTTGCGCTTACTGGCGTACACCGCTGAGCTATTGGACATCATCCGGGACAGTGCCGCAATAGCTGTGGAGGCTCTTTTACAGGCATAATCGACGTGGCTACCGAAGGTAAGCTTATCGTCGATCATCACGCCCAAGTGCTTGACAGAGCGCTTCGACAGGATAGTGCACTCTCTTACACTGATCTCCGTCTGCTGCGCCGACTGCATGTTGTTAATAACCGTCACCTCTGTCTTGTGGTGAGCCAGCTCCAGCTTTCTGGACCGCATCCACGCCTCCACAACCTTGATCGAGTGGTCGGTAGTCAACTTCACCTCCTCGATCGTTTCACCGTAGACTTCGAGCGTAAGATCGTCGGCAAATCCGACAATCACCACTCCCACTGGGTACTCTAACCTCAACACCTCGTCGTACATGACATTCCATAACACCGGACCCAGGATGGAACCTTGCGGGACTCCTGAGGTTATGTGAAAGCACTTCCGACCCACCTCCGTGTCGTAAACTAGTACGCGATTCTGGAAGTAGCTTCCGAGAATCTTGTACAAGTACTCCGGTATCCCCAGACGCAAGAGCGCATCGGCAATAGCAGCCCAACTGGCGCTATTAAATGCATTCCTTACATCCAGAGTCACTACCCCGCAGAAGCGAATTCCCCTCCTCTTAGGCTCGAGTGCTTTCTCGGCAGTTTTTGTAACCGACAAGATAGCGTCTACGGTGGACCTCCCCTTCCGGAAGCCATACTGGTTGCTCGAGAGACCATTTACGCCCTCAGTGAACTTCAACATTCTATTGAGGATGATCTTTTCGAGCACCTTCCCCGCCGTGTCAATCAAGCATATTGGTCTATATGCCGACGGGTCTCCGGGTGGTTTCCCCGCCTTTGGCAATAGTACCAGGCTCTGCCTCTTCCAAGCTTCTGGGAAAACTCCCTCGTCCAGGCATTTCTGCATAGCAGACCTGAACATCTCGGGAGCTTCTGCAATAGTTACTTTTAAGGCCAGGTTCGGAACTCCGTCCGGACCTGGGGCCTTACCTACGCTAAGGGACTTAGCTATCCCCGCAAGTTCCACATCGGTGACCCTTTCCTCATCGCCAGCCCCAGTCCCCGGCTGTCCTACGAAAGGAGGCCAAGGACTAGGATCATGACGCGGAAAAAGTCCTCCAATGATCCCCTCCAACATCTCTGGAGATTGCTCTGTAGGAGCCATCACACCTCTCGTCTTGGCCATAACAATCCTGTAGGCATCACCCCACGGGTTCGTATTGACACTCTGACAGAGACCCTCAAAGCAGGCCTTTTTGCTTGCTCTTATCTCGGTCTTGAGCGCGGCTTTTGCAGCGGCGAACACCACCCGCCGTTCGTTTCGCTCTTCAATTCAGCCCTCTGCACCACCATGGGTGCTCAGGACTGAAAGTAGTAGTAAGTAAGTAGTGCATCGAAATTGCTACTGTCACAGGAATAGACTTGCAATTGTGAACCCCAAAGTAATTTGGTTTGGTGTCTTGACAATTTTCAGCTTCACAATGCACTACAAATGATTGAGTCTCAATTTATTTACCAAATTTATACAAGCATTATAGAATTTACAAAAAAAACTGGACGTTTTGCACGTTGACTACTACAAAAAGACAACCTAGAGCCCAAAGTCGTTCAAAAGTCAGGTATTCAATCTTCTGATTACTCAAACGCACACATCGAACCTTGTGGGTCAAGCTCGATCATATCCGCGCCAAGGTGGCAAGGCGACGTCTCCCGCAGCAAAACAAACGCAAATGGAAGACGATGACGTACATACAAAATTTACATATTTGTCCGTTCGCAGAATTACGTGTTAACAGCAGTAAGACTACAATGCAGTCGGCGTCATATTTATAGACAAAAATAATAATAACAACAGCACACCCGGCAAAAGGTGTATGAATCACCTTGACTGGCTCGCGCTGAGCCAGCCGCAGCACAGCCTCCTACGCTTATTTTTCTCCACAGGTTCGATGTCGTGATGACGACGGCGACGGTGTGGTTCATACACAATCATGGCTCTAGCTGGCTGAGCCACTTCAAACCGATTGATGACAAAAATGGTGCTTTTACGATGGTTCTCTCTTTTTTTTTCTCTCTATCAGCAGACGATTTTCAAGGTGACGATGACTTGGACGATGAGAATTCCATTCCACACTTAGGTGATTGAAAACACTCGCAAAATTCTGGAAATTAGTACTTTAACTGGCCTCTTAACAGGTCATTGTCCGAGTCGGTATCATCTGAAGGTTATTGGAAAACTTCAAGATGAAGTATGTCGCTAGTGCGGCATGACTCGGAACACTTGTTATGCCGTTGTCCGGCAGTTATAACTAAAACAATTAGGTTCTTCGACAAAGGGCTAATAGAACCCTTTGATGTCTGGAGGACAAACCCAAATACGGTGGTCCAATTCATTCGAAGTGTGGCACCGTGTTGGGATATTGCTTCTGGTCAAAGTCTGATTATTACCAATACCAATGGTGATACGTCGACTTGACAAAGCGAAATAAAAATGGGGCATATGTCACAATAGATCTATCAACTGGTCGCAGTGACTTAGATACCCAACAAGGAATAAAAAAAATAGATGATTGAATGGGATACTCTATAATATGATGATTAAGAAAGAAACATTTCTCCCAGGCTGTTCCTGTAAATCTGAAAACTTTCAACTCCGGAAAAAAGCAGTGTCACATCCAATATAAATTGTTGGCACATCGGAAGATTGTATCTTCATAACAACGACTTTCTGGTCTAGGTCATCAATTCATCGTTGGTTTTGTTAAGACAAAGCATAAAATCTCTAAAATCAGGGAAATCGTAAGGAGACTGTCACGCGATTTCTTTGCGTAATGTCAAGAGGACACATGTTAACTATTCCCGTAAGTATTTTGTAATTATTGGCGTGTGCAGCAATATCCAAAGATCCTCCAAATTATGCTGTAGTTAAATACATTCGATCTACTCTAGTAACTGAGAACCATGTGTTGGGTACAGCTTCAGATTGACACCTTGGCTGCCACTTTGCACAAATAATACTACTGAACAGATCAGTTCAAGCAGAATTGCACCACGGCAGAATTGGAGCATGGTGATAAAAGTACCGAAAGCTGTACCGTGATAAGGGACTGCCCATTAATTAGGAAAGGGATTATGGCGGGAAGGGGGGTTTGAGAAATCTTACGCACCACACAAAATATTTGGATTAAAGAATTCTTAACTGCTGAGCGCGAGCGTTCGGTAAACATGTTTATCGAAAAACAATAATGTTATCAAATTTCACAAAACTTTTATGAAATTTTAGCGTTTATCTGATCGGCGAAACTAACTAACTTTCCTGATTCTTTTTTGTTAAACTGTTTGCCTAACACTCAACGGTTGACATTTCGGTAAACCATTACTGAAGTGGGTATTCTTTTTTTAGCTGTGCAGGCTAGTTTTCCTGAGGGATGCGAGTGCGTACCGTGCCGTGTCACACGATGCACTCTGCTTTATCACTGATGTTGGTTTATCGGGCAGGACAGAGTGCTCGAGAAGCACAACACAAGAGATGGTCCAAGGGCCCTGAGTCAGCTACGTATGTCAAAGCGGTGCGGTGCCCTGCGATCAAAATCGACGCTTACAGCGATTGATTGGCCGCGGGGAGAACATCCTGCAATCGTTGATGTCGTGGCGTCGATCAACTGAGTTGGATCCGAGCCCGCACAGATAAAAATAATGATATTTACACGTCATGTAAACTTAATTTTGGTCATGTAAACTTAGTGTTATGATGGTTTACATGATATATCATGTAAATTTGTGTTATATGTCATGTAAATACTCAGAGTCCTGCTGAATTACATGACATATAATGGAAGTTTACATGACATTTTATGATTTTTACATGATATGTCATGTAAACTTCTGTCTTATCCCACGCTCCAATCATGTGCATCATATGTCACAGAATTTTACACTCTTTTTTCGATCTGTGCGCGGTTAAAAAAGGGTCCAAAAAGACCCGGAGCAGATGGAGGTTCCACTGTCAGCAGCTCCTTGAGGTTCTAGGTGATAGGGCCTGAGCCTGCAGCAGGTCAAATCATGTTAACCGCAAGTATCAGCTCTTGATTTTTGCCGAACAGTTGGGCGCGGGTGTGGTAGTTGATCCAGCCCGCCTCTTGATGACAAAGGGATTGGTAAATATGCTACCTTGGTGGACTCTCTAAAGCGAGTCATCGATGTTTGTTGTTACTGCACGGCTACGCAGTTAACCTTGAGGGTCCGATGTGCACTAGCCCCTCTTTGAAACAATTCCTTCGTTGTGATTCCGGAGAGACGTATGCACTACCCGGACCTCCCTGTTCAGGTATCTGCTGAGCAGATTATCCCCCCCATTGTTTAGAGTAGGAAAATAAAAGAATTTCAGCCTGTTACCGCCCAACGACCGTGAACAATCACAATGTGCTGACATGTAGACCGAGTGTAAGGGAGCATGGCTAGCATTCCCATCGGACGAACATGGGAGTGTTTTCCCATTTCCGGGAGTCATCAGAAGCTGAGAGCAGAAGAGAAGAGCGAATGAGAAATGAGAACGCGCAGGTAGAAGGTATTTTTGGGACCCATCAAAAGGCTCAGCTACGAAGAGGATCGTACGTAAACACTCATCATACTCGCGAAGCGTAGCAAGCTTTTTTTTTGGTTTTAGTACACGTTTTCCACGGTACCGGTGGATTAACCTCGTTGGCTGCGGACGAATGCCAAACCGTGTCTGGTTGGTCCCAAGCCGGAATCGTTTCCGCGAGGGTTTCCGAGGGGCCATCTACGGACAGCGATAGATCGGTTGGGACCGCCATCACGAATCCCCGGAAAACGGTGATTAGGATCAACCCCCGAAAGCCCAGACGGGGCCATTACCATCCCCGAGGCACCGGATAGACCCCGACACTCGAGAATTACTCTGTTTCCGTGGGGCACCACGTGCCATTTACGGACGGCGATCGGTCGGTTGCAGTCGCTTTTAAGAACCTCCGGATAGCGGCAAGGAGGATCCAGCCGCGGAAGCTATGACTTCATTCCAATTCGCGGTATTCCGATTCCGTGGATCTCTCGAAAATTGGCCATCGGATCTTCGTATCAAATCAATTGATATGCAACTGACCAGTTTTTGCACAACTGCGTTTCCAGGTACTTGTGAACACTTATTGATAGTGAAGTCAGTTCATCTTAAACCTAAACCAGTGTTTTAACTCGTTGTGGTAAAGCTATAGGCTCTCTTTATGCCTTTGTGTTTCACAGTGCCATAACAACGCTCCTCTCTTTTCTATTCCCCTGCCTGCTTCTATCCGTACTCCATCTCTTGTTTCTTTCCCACTCTCTTATGTAGATGATGAATAGGCAAGAAACAATTTCGCAAATTTCTTAAATGGATGGAATCTTGCCTCTCCAGCAGACCTACTCATACCTGATACCTTGATCCTCGAGTAAATACCTTCCGTGTTTGTTGAAAGTACCAGTTCTAGCTAATTTTTGGTTCCCTGAATTCATAACTGGTGTTTAAATTCTGGAGTTATTTGATAAGTCACGAGAAACGCCTAAAGGTATGCAACATCTAAGGAAGCGATGTACTTTACTCAGTCAGCTTCAATGCTGCAATATATTTCTGTTTTTATCAAAAATGCAGTTATAATATAAAATTAGAGTCTTATGTTTATGATATTTTCAGAGCCTATTCTGGTAGAGATACAACCGCTCCAACTGAGCGTAACTTAAACACTACTTAATACCTATCACTATGTACATGAAATAAATGTACGAAATTCTACTTCTAAATACGTGTTCACTTTTTAAAATTTCTTGCCTAAGCGCCGCGAAACATGGAGTGATAAATTTCCTTATGAAATTCAAACAATTCAAACAATGTTGAACATGTTAAAAGTTATTTCTTCAAATGAGTGTATCAGTTTTGTATTTTGTAATTCCGCCCTCAAATGATTAAATATGCGTATTTCAACTGTCACTTGTAATCTTACACAGTGTCAGTTATCCACATACTATATTATGTATCATTAGTGGGTGGAGTAAAAAGGTGCAAAACAGATCACACTCATTCGGTGTTCTGCTTAAAGAGCTCGAATAGTCGGCAAAAGAACAAGTTAGTAGATACTCTAATTCTAGGAAAAGTATAAATTCTCTTAAGAGTTTCTTAGATGCGATGAACTACTTTAGGCAACATAGATGTTTTTTTTTCTAATTTTTATACGTCGTTCTAGGAAGACTTCAAATACTCGGGAAATTTTAATTTATTTATTTGATAAAACTTTTTAGACGGGGAACACTGTGGGAAAGTTAAATAAAACTTTTTTTTATCTGTATTAACGAGATTTTTAGCCCTAGGCTAGTTTATCTCGGGACCCACGCTTTACTTCCCTTCCGAAGGAAGAACTCACATTTTGCGAGTTTGTCGGGAGTGGGATTCGATCCCAGGTCCTCGGCGTGATAGTCAAGTGTTCTAACCATCACACCAGGTCCGCTCCACAAATAAAACTTAGAAAAGGGCCCAGTATTATTGCATTACGATGACAATGATAACGAGTGTGGCTAAACACATGAAGTCCAGCATACTTCAATAGGCTGGTCACGCATTGAGACTGCTGGAAAAAATGCGTAAACAAAATTCAGCAGGACGGTGTGATCAGCGACTACTAATAATAAGTACATAATATGAGCTACCAGGCGTCCCCATAATGTTGAAAGCGGTATAATCACGTGGCAATTTCTGCTTAAACCGCAAAAAATGTATGCTACCATTTTATGCTATAAAAGTTCAGCTTATTGGACGCAGTGGCCTAATTTCCCCAACAGCGGAGAGGAAAATATTGATATATTTTATTTAAAAAAAATAGGAATGATTTACTTTACCTAAACTTTTATGTGTTAATGATATCATTTGTTTCAGATAGCATTTAAAACTCTTTTTCTTGACAAACACATATAATGCAATATATTTAGGCAGCTAAGAATGCCAAATGAAAATTAGTTATAATGAATCTGAAATACTTACCATGCAACAGCAAAGCCGTTTTTGATTCCAGTGGTGTGCAAATTTCGCCGCCGTCGTTCGTATGCACTAATGTTGAATAAAGTACACTTTTGCCCTATAACTCGATCAGAATCTACACGACCATAGAGTAGAATGCTATTATCCGTTAACAATTTGAACCTTGTTACTGTGCGTTTTATCCACGAGCGCTATCGTATTACATAAAATCTCTTGACGAATTTTCACACAAATCTTCTACTGCTGATGCTGCTGCTATTCTTCGGGTTGGCTCTTTTCACGTTTCCTCAAAGTAACGAGACTTTCTCGCGCTTCACACTTTGAATCGTCGCCTATGGCATGCACTGTGTGCCATGGCAAGCTGTGGTATTTTTAATACACGCTTCGAACTGAGTTGGCTGATACCACACACATATGCGACACACACAGTATTCAACTGTACACTAATGACGATTTCCAAAAATAAAATTCTACACTTTCCTTTTTTTCGTTCAAACTTCTTTTTTGCTTCGCCCAACTCTCTTCAGAGGAGCCCCAACTTTTCTCACTCAAAGCCTGCTTGGATTTTCACTTATTCTAAAATACGACTGAATATTCATGTGAATTTATGACTGTGAAGCAATTCCACTTTTGGCCTACTATGCACAGAGATGACTGACTGAACTCTTCACTTTAGCACCAAAATTAGAATACCATCCGCACGAGCAGGCAAGAATACCATGAACGCAAAAGCCGATGCAAACACAGACAGGCGGAGCAAATAATGAAAATCATATATCTCTATTAAGCAGTCGTTCGGTGGTAGAAAACGCGAAGCACAGCAATTCACATTTGCACATATGTATATTCTCAATGGTTAATTTGCTTCCTGAAATATATCACTGAATAGCACCAATATTGCAAGCTTGCACTTCATCCGAAACTAGGACACCACTTTCCAGCAGCGCCTCCTGAGGTGCAGCAGATCGCACTCGCGTTGTCAATTTAGGCCAACGAGCTAGGTCACCGGGTTGTATTACCTTAAATGGTATTTTAATTCGAATCCCAATATATGAAGACCGCAGACGACAGCTTCGCACACTTAATCCAATTCCAACATTAGGTGAAGAATGCACAGGCTGTGCACACAGATGGACCTCAGAACTTGACTGCAGACCCTGACAGACACTCTTCTTCTGATATGTCCTGTGGTGTGGTCCAAAATGTTCTGTAGACAGAAAAAGGTGTATGATCTCACCCCCAGAGCAACAATAACACAAATCGTGAACGCAGCGACGACGGCGGCGGCACAGTCAATGACGGAACGAACCGAGAAATCAACACACCCAGTCCCCAATATTAATACACTCGCCGAGTCGAATCGACCATCTTTAGTCGGCGCTCTTCGTTTGATATCCTCTCTGTAAATTCTTGCGCTCTCACTCGGTTCTGGTTCGCCTGGAAGAAACTGTGTAACCAGAGCACATGCAACTGCGCCATACCTGAAAAATGGTTACCTGAAACTGATACCCGGTTCAGATTTAAATAACTTTTTTTAAATAACTGATGCTATTTAATACTCGATTTTAAATTTAAAATAACCACTAGTTTGACTTAAGATGCTTTTTTTTATAAACCAAACATAATAAATTCGAACGATCTCACCACTTTGGACCACGCTGTTTTTAACCATCTGGTCATCTTTTTGAATATATGTATGCCAAAAATCTTTGCAATGGCTTTTCTACCAACTATGTTTTCAATGCCGTCAAATGTGGCGCATATCAATTGAGAAACGATTTCTCGAAGATTTAGGAGACAGAGAGACATAACACCCCCTCTTTCGCCTTGAAGTATGCTGGAATTTGGTTCGGTAAACGCTGTTTCGGCTTTTCGGTTAACAGGTAAAGTATTTTTTTTTTTATCTGTATTAACGAGATTTTTAGCCCTTGGCTAGTTCATCTCGGGACCCACGCTTTACTTCCCTTCCGAAGGAAGAACTCACATTTTGTGAGTTTGTCGGGAGTGGGATTCGATCCCAGGTCCTCAGCGTGATAGTCAAGTGTTCTAACCATCACACCAGGTCCGCTCCACTAAGGTAAAGTACGTTGTTGAATAACTCCAAAACTCCATGATTCCAAGCTTTTCTGGACACAATAAAGTTCAGAATCAAAAAAGCGCGTATAGCCTTCGGGCAATACCGGGGAATCTTTGGTACAACATGGGGCCTAAAACTCAAATATTTCAACTGGATCTACACAACTGTTGTTCGTCCAATATTAGTTTATGGATGTCTTGTGTGCGATGACCATCATTTCCTAATCAGCGAGATCCGGATGCGCATTGCGAGGATTCATCGACACGAGGAGAAAATCGGGCGCCGGTTCAACACGCCGACTGAAAGACACTGCGGTGTAAAGGTCCTTCGTCGAGGAGCTGGAGATCCGTGCTGTGGATGTTCCGGAAGGTTGAAGCGTAGAAGATCAATAGAGCGCCATCAAGAACGCCTTCATCGCCACCGGCGACAATAATTTGGGTGAGCTACGCACCCACAGAAAGCAGTAGAATACAGATGACACCTGGAGAAAGATAGAGGAGCGAAGGACGGGAAAACCACGATAGAGCGAACAAAAACACGAGGAGCCAAAGCCGTAGCCCGTCAGCGCTATTCGGTTCTCAAGACGGAAGTGAAGCGCTCATGTAGGCGAGATAAAAGAGCGTGGGTGACCCCCTTTCCGACGAAGGCGAGAAAGCAACAAATACCGGTGACATTCGTCTCCTCTACGATGTCTCACGACGCCTTAGTGGGACTAAGATGAATGCTACGATGCCCGTGAAAGACACATCTGGACAGCTATTGAACGACCCGGCTGACCAGCAGGAATGCTGGTTCGAACACTTTGGAAACCTTTTCAAGTGTAGGCCACGCAACCAACACCTCAGCATGATCCGCCAAGGGTTCGACGCATTACCCGTGTGAACACCGAAGCTCCATCATTGCAGAAGATTGAAACAGACATCCATAGCATGAAATCAAACAGGGCCCCAGGGGTCGATCGCTAAAACACATTGACTGAGTAGAATCTTCAGACTGTTCTGTTGTTCTTAACCCGCTGTGGTAAGAATCTACAGGCTCTCTTTTCACTTTATGCGTTATTAATGTGCTTATTGGTTCTGTCACATTCGCCCGAAAACCATTTGCCCGAATTTCAAATGCCCGAATGACAAACGCCCGAATGTTACAAACGCCCGGAAGTCATTCGCCCGAAAAGACCATTCGCCCGAAAAGACCATTCGCCCGAAAGACCAATCGCCCGAAAAATATAATAATCTTGAAAATACTTTTCTGAAATCAATTCAGGCGTCGTCCACGCGTATTGTTTTTTTTTTCAACACAGTCTGATATAAGACTTATACTTTCGGCAATATAGCTGCGGAAGCATTTACTGGAATTATCCCTTCTTTTGTTAATAGGCTTTTCTTTCTAGTTTCACCTTCAAAGAAATTACATTCAATTTGATGTCATGTTTTACCAGAAATTTGTTCTTCTTTCAATCATGGACTGTTCTTTTAAGTTGTTCTTTTATGGGGAACCTTGACGTTTTATTTTTTACAACTTCTGCAATTCAAAAATGGTTTCAAAAGAACAGCATGTTTAAATAAGAATGCTGCATTCTCGCGATTTTGGTGTTTTTTTTTCTGCATCCGTTAGCTCACACGTTTTAAATTTAACAATTATTGTTCATTTCAACAAAAGGTAGTTATTCCGAGTAGATCAGTAGTGAACACTATTAATTTAAAAGTGTTGACTATTCTGTGCTGAAGTTTTCGCTTGATCCTTTCGATCAACAATGGTATAACAATCAATGACCTATTATGTAATATTTTCACAAGAAATTAGGCCTTCTTCATAACATAGGCCGTTCTTTCAAACTAAGCTAATATAATTAATATTGGCGGTAGTCCAGTTGTTCTTGCGATTGGTGGGACACTAAGTACATCATGACAAACCAGAAAAAAACTTGTTCTATGAAATTGCGTGGAATCGGCGGATGACTTTCGGGCAAATGGTCATTCGGGCGAATGGTCTTTTCGAGCGAATGGTTTTTTCGGGCGAACGGTCTATTCGGGCGTTTGTCATTCGGGCGTTTGTTATTCGGGCGAATGGTTTTCGGGCGAATGTGACAGAATCCCCAATCCTAATATCCTTCCTTTTCCCTCAGGTAGATAATGAAAAAGGCTTTCATGATGGCGAAGGCACAAATGTCCCAAGTGGAAGATAATGCGCCTCTTGAGCCGGCCTTCTGATACATATACCTAATACCTGTCCAAGGAGATTTGGCGCGTACAATTTCGAGCATATGCGTGTTTGGAAACATTACTACGGCAGGCCGGTGTCTCATATTAGGCGCACCACCCGCATAGAAAAATACAGTTTGCATTAAGGTCCAAACAGTATGTCTCCTTTATCTGTCACTGTTACTGTATCACGAACAGGTGCTTTTCTGTTGAAAACTATGAAACTTCGGCATTCGAATATAAAGAACGGTCTATGTAACCCATACCAAGTTGTAACAATATGTCATATTGTGTAGAAATTGTCAAAACATATAGCGATGAAAGCTTGTGAAACATGGTGGCAAACTGAAATGACCATTTGTCAAATGGTTTGTGATTATATTTGCGCAACACACTCACACATGGGTATTACACTGTATGCCACTTAAACTCAACAGTTTGCCAAATAGTTGCACACATTGGTGTATGTACCAATCAAACGCCGCAGTTTGCAGTTTTGTAGAAAAAACGAAAAAACTTTTCTGTTATGCACCTGAGTGAAAACAAACGAAAAACTCAAACGGATCACTTTGCGGTAAGCAATTTTAAATAACTGGAGAATCGCTGGAGAAAGAAAATGGTAAGTTTTGAATGTTAATTCTATTTTGTTTTTTTGGTGCTTCATCTCATACATGAATATTGTTTTACAGAATTCACGTACTTGAATTCAAAGCAATTCAATAGCGAGTTCAATAGCATCCTGCCCGAAATTGCAACTGCAGAATGTTTCGCACAATCCGGGAGAAGCGAAAAATTCGTCCTGATGCCGGTGGAAGTTGTGTCTCTTTCCATTTCCATTTCCAAATCCGTTGCCGCCCAGGAATGTTCACAGCTTTAATCGCCGTACGTGCTGCCGGGCGTACGATAAGATACGTAGCGAGTCGGAGAACTTCAGCAGTCATCACTGCTCTCGGAATGACCCGGATGCGCTGGATATGATACGAGGATGTCTTTGCATGAAGGTAAATCGTCTTGGTAATCCACAAATATGATGGTAAATATGTATTGTATAATAAAAAAATCATCACTAAACGCATAACCGCCTTTTTATTTTTAAATGGTTCAAATGCACTAGACCCATATATCATTTGCTTAAAAAACCATGGAAGACCTTAAATCAATAGTAATACATATAGTTTGCGTTTTTCCTGCAGATTTATTGTTAAATTGTTCTCTAACCATTTGCCATGCAGTGAGTTGTCTTAAAAACTGGATAATACATTGACTGTTTCCTTTACTGTATTGCGAAAAATTTGTTCGAGAAAACGAGCGATTTTTTATGGTAACCTATCTTAACCGCCTATTCCACATACTGTAATTTGGCGGCTTACCATTTGTCAAACTGGCAAATCTGTACATGGAATGGTTATCTTACTGTTATCTCAAACAGTCTGAGAATTGGTTAAATGATAATTGTTTATGGTCATCTACAGTATGAAAAACGTTCAATTTACAGTTCGTGATTATGCGGGCAATCAATTATTGTTGACTCAGTTTTGTAATCTGTTCTGATGTAGAGTTAAACTTTGTCTGTGGTTAAACCAACGAAAATGGGCTCATTTAACCGAATAATTATATTATACCTACAAACATTCGACATTCGTTCGCCATTCTCTCCAACTCGGGAATCATACGTTCCCATATTTCTCAGCCTTCTGTGATGATTACCCCAGTCCCTAAACAGCATTCCACAGCCACGCGGGCCGTCCGACGAACATCGAGAATCTCGACCATCATCAAGGTGCTGTGCGACGGCACATCGAAAGTTCCAAGAGAGTGAAAACGAATCAACAGACTCGAAAAGAGAATTGGGAGAGGCTATGAATCACATATATGTCGGTGTATTTAGCTTATAGAGCCATGCTTATCTCCAGTTCGAGATGCACCAGTCGAAGAGATGCTTGGCATTCGTTCAGAACGAAATACATATTTCCTAAAATGCAATTTTGCGTTTGAATTGCAAAACGAGTGGATGGAGTTTGCTTTTATCAATGGAGTTATGATAAATAAATGCAAACTTCAAATGGGACATACTATACAGCTGTTGGGTGCCATCGTCCACTCAATGGTCGATAATATCAAGGACAATAATGCTCCATCATTGTTAATTAACCCAAAAATTCTGTTTAAACTGGGTGAACATCTGTGTTGTAGGATGAAACTTGTATCCTTGCTCAGGATTCCCAAATTCGAAATTGGAATTTAAATTACATTAAGCAGTACAAAATAATGATAACACGTTCTAGTAGTGATCCGTCCCACAATTATAAGACTTTCAATGGTGACATAAGCAAACATGTAATTCATACACAATTCAATAAAATGTTCGACCCCACAAAGGACAGCATTCAGCCAGACCATGCTGAAGATGATGGGTTCGATTCCCGGTCGGTGTGGAAACTTTTTATAGAGGAAATTTTCTTGATTTCTTTGGAGATCTTAACCATTAAAAAATAACCAAGGGGGAGTCGCTGAGCACATCTTTACTTGCGCCAATTATTTTCAGTGTGCCACCGGGTATTGAATTGTGCCTCAGTGTGCCCCGAAGTGCCACTGCTTGATGATTCAGATTTTGCTTGGCAACTGCCAAGACAACCAACTGTTTGTTTTCATTTTGCAGGTCAAATGCACATGGTTGCCTAGTTTTTCACCCAAACTCAAGTGTCAAAATTGTGCCTCAGAGTGCCTCGGTGTGCCACACAGCGTATAAGACGGTGTGCTTGGCACCTCTTGGCACAATGTTCCAAGCGACTAGCCCCTTGAAAATAACTGACTTCGGTAATATTTTAACGACATCTTAATATAAAAAAATGTACTGGAAAAATCGGCAAAGTTACAAGTTTTTATCGAACTCTGTTAGCGTTTGACGGATGAACGATAACATTTCACCGAAATTTGATAAATTTCCACAGAATTTCGATAAAAATCCTTTGCCGTATGCTCAACAGTTGACTCATGTGTGGGTACTTTGATTGCCGCATAATTTTGACTTTTCTTAAAATCCAAATACTCTGCACAGTGGGCCTGAACATTTTTATATCTCTGATATGCTGCAAGAATCGAATAGAATCGAATAGAATCGAATCGAATAGAATAGAATATAAGAGAATATAATAGAATAGAATAGAAGAGAATAGAAGAGAGTAGAAGAGAATAGAAGTGAATATAAGAGAATAGAAGAGAATATAAGAGAATAGAAGAGAATAGAAGAGAATAGAGAATAGAAGAGAATATAATAGAATGGAAGAGAATAGGAGAGAGTAAAGAGAATAGAAGTGAATAGAAGAAAATAGAAGAGAATAGAAGAGAATAGAAGAGAATAGAAGGGAATAGAAGGGAATAGAAGAGAATAGCAGAGAATAGAAGTGTAACTTGCTAGCTCTCGGAGGGTACAAAGGTTAATTCTCGGAGGGTCGCTTATTGGGGCTTACCTTTCGCTTTATGGCTACGTTCATGAGGTGACAAATCCCGTAGAGCAGGAACGGTATATAAGAAAAAACCTTCATGCAAATGTTGTACAAGAGTGAAGAAAACGTGTCAACACAACGCTAGGG
>NC_085136.1:168122270-168147270 GCF_035046485.1 Aedes albopictus
CATCCACTCCTCTACTCCTTCCACAGAGCACTCGGAGGAGGTCATCTACGACCACATGACCACATTTGGCAACGTTAGCTTCGTACTGAAAACCACTACCGTGACGTACGTAGTGTTCGAAGAGCCCTCAGCAGTCGAGGCCAGTTGTCGGTGTGACTATCTGGATCAGTACCCGGTGACGATCCGCTCGGTGCTGGACGGTTCCACCGGTGCGTCCATCGAGACCTGTATCTTGGAGCAAATCGATCAGAACAGCAGTCTGCTGGTCGACGAGGAGGAAGGTCAGATCAACAATTTTATGCAGCTTTTGGACATGGAGAACTTGGACGACTACTTGGAAGCGGACGAGAAGGACAAGAGTTCCGGCTCGGATAAACCCCTCCTGGAGGTGGGCAATGAAGAGATCATTGTAGCGGAGGAGGATACTGTTCAGGATGGTGAGGCAGGTGCGGATGTTGCTGCAATCGAGCAACGAGCACTGCAGTCACAGGAGAATGCCAAGGATTCTACTGTTCTGATTGATGAACGGACAAGGCGAATATTACAGCTGAGCGGCAACGAGTTGCGGCTGGATGATTTGCCTCAGTTGATGGTAGCTGTGCGAAAGGTCTCCAAGCGTGTGAAGATTGGTCCCAAGAAAAACAGTACGACTAAGCCAAGCGGAAATGAAGAGACGACGTTAAAGAAAAAGAAGCAAAAAGATGGAAAGGAGAAGAGTCCAGAGCGTAAGAAAAAGACGGGAGATCCTGGAGTTAGTAAAGTGAAGAAGAAAAATAAAGAAGATAAGGAACGTAGTGCAGAGAAGAAGAAAGTGGAAGGAGAACACGTAAAAGATGGCGTAGTCACGAGCAGCAAAGTGGAAGTGAAACAGGAGAAACCACCGGAAGATCCAGGAGCTAGCAAAGTGAAGAAGAAAAATAAAGAAGATAAGGAACGTAGTGTAGAGAAAAAGAAAGTGGACGAAGCGCACGTAAAGGAAGGCGTAGTAACGAGCAGCAAAGTAGAAGCGAAACAGGAAAAAACACCGGAAAAACTAGAAAAGAAGCATGTTGTGGAAAATCAGGGTAAGAATGTGTGCATGTCAGCGGGTGCCAGTGAAAAGAAGGAAACCGTTCCAGAAAAACCCAAGGAAAGTACTGAAAGTAGTGATAAGCCTCAGAAGAAAAAGAAGGAAGTTAAGGTGGAAAAAGAAGTTGAACCAGCAGCAAAACCGGAAATTCCCAGTGAAGTTCAAGAAGTCAGTGATAAACAAGCGGAGCATCAGAAGTTAAGCAAAAAAGTGTTCGTGCAATTAACGAAACTGTCTCCGGAGCAGATTGAAATTTTGTCCACGGTTCAAAAGAAGAGTGCCGCTAGTCAAGTGAAAGCTGATGATGTTCCAGTGAAGCAGGAGAAGAAATCAGAAGTCGCTGTGCCAGTCAAAAAGAGGAAACCAGGTCCCAACAAGGAAGCTATGAAAAAGCATTTTGAGTCGAAAAAAGCTGGGGCGAGCGAAGAGATTACCAAAAAGAGTGCAAAGCGTGTTCTCTCCGATAGTGAAGAAGAACAGAGCAAAGCATCAAAAGCGTCCCAGAAAACACCGGAAACCAGTCCATCACAAAAGAAGCCCAAGAAACCGAAACATGACAAGCCAGTCGAAAAGGAATCTCCATCGGATACACAACAAGTGAAAAAGGAAGAGCCAGCTGCAAGTCTTGAAAAGCCAATCGAAGAACCGACAACAGATACCTATGTGGAGAAAATCGACCACACAACTGCTGATATTGCCGAGCCTGCTGTAGACGAATCGATAAAGATTAGTGAGTCTGTTCCCGACATTGCAAATACGGTAGAAATAGGCCAACTGGAGTCCAGCGCCATCGATATGGAGTCCGATGAAGAACAGCCGCTGGTAATCGATGAACCTCCAGAGGAAGTTATTGAAACCCTGTCAATCGAAGAGAAGAAGCAGGAACGGGTATGCGTCGTTCTTGATGCAAGAAGCGCCAGCTTGTTGAAAGGAAAGACGCACGGTGAAAACCGTTTGTTTATTGACGTTCTACCGAAGCTACAGGTGAAACTGAAGCGGGTCTCCTCCTCAGACTATGTCGTAGTAAGACCCAAAGAACATATTAAGAAAGCCGTCGATCACCACGTGAAACCAGCGTCGAAGAAGGTATCCTTTGACGATTCGTCCACCAAGAAGAAGGAAGACAAAATGGAGAAGCCACGTAAAACCAATCTAGACAGAATCGATAGCAAGTTCCTGCCGGCTAATTCCAAGCTTAAGTCGAAGGTTAAGTCTAAGACGGATATCAACCACAAGAAGCATCTTCCGGTTCCTGAGCTGCCGATCGAACTGAAGACTCATCTCAATACGAGCTTCAAAATTCCCAAAAAGGATTCCAAGGTGACCCCGGCATCAATCGATCGTAACGCAAGTGAACTGAACTGCCTGCATAAAGAAACGGTCGATCCAGATGCACAACGGAAACGGTATCAAAAAGAACGCAAACCTCGTGATCACACCAACAAAAATCGCGACTGGAAACAGAACCGGGCCGACAAATCCGGAGGACTACCCAAGGAGCGCGAACCGTCCCCGGTGGATTTCTTTGACCCATCTTTCGATGATCACTCTCCGTCACCGCAACGGGTTCCACCTACACCACCTCAATCCGATCCTGCAGTTGTCCCGGCTACTGGTCCTTCAAAACCAGCCCCTTGGAAGGAAAATCGGAAATTTGAAGCGCCAAAACGAGCAGATAAACCTACGTTCCAGGAAATATGGAACATTCCGCAGAAGAAACCGGAAGTCTGGGCGCAGCCGCCATGGGAAGCCAAGAATGCTGCGCCGAGCACGCTCGGAGGCGGAGATACCTGGGATTCCGAACCAGTGCAAAAGCCTCTACGTGAACAGAATTTGCCATCCGATAGCAGAGACCGTTGGTCCCCGGGACCCAAGCCACGTGCCCAGCAGCAGAAAAACACCATTGATTCTGGAGAATCTTGGTCCCCGGGTGGTGCCGCTCCAAGAAATCCACAGCAAACGAACGACCAGCATGCACCTCGGTCCACAAATCCTCCCAAGCGCAGCATGATACAAGACAGGCCTCGCGGTAGGAGCAGATCACCCCGACAAGATCGGCTAAACAATACCATCTCTACGGGTGATATGTGGGATGACGGAGATCCAGTTTCAGCACCCCGCAAGGAACCATCGCCGAAAAGAAACATTAGTCAAAACCGTACTCAGAATCCTCTATTGGGAGGTGATACATGGGATGATGACGATCAAGAACCCACAGGCTTAGCGTCATCTCCAATGGATCGTCGAAGTCTGTCGAATGAACCACCTGCCTTCAATAGGCCATCTCCCGATCGACGAAGGCCAAACCAATCGCCAGGCAGGACACGATCACCACCTGATCGACGAAGACGGAGTGCGGATCGATCCCCGGTCAGACCTAACCGTGCAGGCCGAATGCAATCACCCGATCGAAGAAACTTCAGGCGAAGTCGAAGTCGGGAACGATCTCCCATGCATCGATCTCGATCTCCAGCGCAGCAGCGACGACGATCGTTGGAAAGATGGAGACCAGGCGTGAGCCGATCACCCGAGCGTAGAAACTTTGTACGTGAACGTTCGCCTCTCGACAGAAGGCGGCGCAGTCGCAGCAGATCACCGCAGGGACGTCGAAGAGGACCTCCCTTTGAGGGATCTCGTAGTCCTGTCCCACAGCCACGTACAGGTCTTAACCTTGCACCGACAGATATGTGGGACGCAGACAGGTCGCAGCCTCAGCGATTGTCACCGAGGCGCGATACTTTTCGAAATACGCTGCTTTCCGGAGGAGGGAACTGGGACGATGATATTGTGCCACTGAGAGGCAGATCCGTCGATTCACCACCGCGATTGAGAGACTCGTTGTCCGATCGTATAGCATTGCGTGATCAAAGGTTCCCCATGGACCGGTTATCGCCCAGTTTTGAAAGAAGGCGGAGCCCAAGTCGCGATCACGCTCGTGATCGCTTGCTTTCCGGACGACGAGAGACCAGTTTTGATAGGTCGCTTATGTTCGAGGGTAGCAACAATAGATGGAACCGCGATCGTTCGTCTGATCGCAGGAAGCGAAGCCGTTCAAGATCGCCAGAAAGGTGGCGCAACAGCATGGAACACTCACCGGTTCAGAGAAGACGCAGCTTCGAGGATAGAAGTCCGGGCTACCAGAAAACCTTGGACTACTGGAAGGCAGTGGAAGATCAGGAGATGGGAAACCTTTCGCCGAGTAGATCAACTGGGGAAAGAATCGATTCTCCTGAGCGATGGTCGCCACGTGATATTCTGGAACCTGGAGATAGATCATGGTCCCCGCCTCCGCCGAAGGTTAGAGAAATGGAGCGACACAAGAGTCGTATCGACTCGGAAGAAATCTGGGCAAATGAACCTAAACCCAAATACCAAAGGGATGAGGTTGGTGGATCGTACAGCCCGTCGACTGCTTTGGATGCCATCAGCTCCGAAGATGAATGTGATTTTGGCAAGTCGCGGGGTGGCAGAAAAGAGCCTTCGGCAACGATCCCGCTAAAACTTCCCCGGCGCAGCCAGTCTCCAATAAGCAAGCTTTCTGTGGCAGCAGTTTCTGCACTCGATCGTGATCGAGACGCTTCACGGGATTCCTTTGATTCTATTCCTTCATATAATGAGGTCGATCCTAAGACTTTTGGAAATGAAGATTCAAGACCTGCCAAGGAAGCTACTCAATCTACTTTCAAGCCAAGTATAAAAACAGATAACGTACCTGAGAATCTCTCTCCTATGCCGCAGGCTGCCCCGGATGAGAAGAAGACTGTCTTGGAAAACTTGAAACAGCGGGCGGAAAGACTAAAAAAGTTAGAAGAAATGAAGCTTGCTAGGCAGAAGCTTTTAGCGCAGATCAAAAACAAAACCACGGTAAACGTTGAATCGACTACTAAGCCGGAACCAAAGCCAAGTGAAACCCAAGGGCATGCGATACATACAGGACCGGAATTCGAGAGTAAGCCTATAGATCCGCTTAAACCTGAAACTCCAACGGGTCCGCTTCCGATGATCAATTTGCCCACTCAGCCTCCTGTATCTGGACCAGAATTGACCACAGCCCAGCTAGCCCAGATTGTTTCAATGATTCCAGCCTGCCCACCCTTACCAGCTGTAGCTGTTCCCCTCCTACCCTTCGTTGCTGCTCCTCCACTACCACCTGGAGCTGCTCCACCGGTTCCGCCACTTCCTGCAGATGCTCCTCCACCTCTACCTCCTGATGAACCTCCGCCACCAGCGCCTCCCGCTCCCGTTGAGCTGCCTCTCCCTTCGAAGCCCTGGGAGCTCCCATCCCACTTCCCTGTCATGCTGCCTGTCGATGTAAGTCAACCACCTCCTCAGTTGACCAATCCCCTGTTCCAACCGATGGAACCTCCACAAATGGAGGAAGACAAACAGCCCTCTCAGCACTTCTCGAACTTCAACCAGGATGATCACGCTACCGATTCGGGAATGGCTCCCTCAGGCTTACTGGATAGATTCCGGCGTCCGCAGCCCAACAGAGGTCCATTCTTCAACGCTCCTCATGGAGACAACCCACGCAGTATTGCCCCTCCGGAAGAAAATAGGTTCGATCGTGCGAAGAGTTTCAACAGGAACCAATTCAACCAAGGCGGCAATCGTGATCCCCGTCCAAGCTTCAGTGGCCCAAATTTCTCTGTCCCGGATATGCCGGAACAAAATGAACCCACCTTTAGCTTCAACGAACAAACCTTGCAACAAGGTGGCAACCGTGATCCGCGACAGCAAGGTCGCCAACAGTTTCAACAGCACCAACAGCGATTCGGAGGCAACCAGCAGCAGCAGCAGCAACAACAACAGCGTGATCCACGACAGAACCATGCCGGCAACATATACGGCGGTGGCCGCGGACGAGGAGGTCGTTTCAACCGCAATCAAGGCAATAGGTTCAACAACAACAACTCTGGCAACAATTTCAACAACCAAGGCAACAGGTTCAACAACAATCGGGGAAATAACTTCAACAACAACTTCGGTGGAAACTCGGACAACTTTGACGACAGTTTCAACTGCGATCCGGGCAACGATTTCTCGGACAATTCCGGCAACAACTTCAATGATAATTTCAACGATGATTCTGGCAACAACTTCGATAACAACTTCAACGATGATTCCGGCAATGACTTCAACCATGGCTTTAACGATAATTCCGGCAACAATTTTGATAACAACCAAGGAAATCGCTTCAACAGCAACAATCCCGACAACAATTTCAACAACGGTCAGAACAATCGCTTCAACAATAACGCTGGCAATAATTTCAACAACCAGGGCAATCGTTTCAACAACAACCAGGCCAATCGCTTCAGCAACAATCCTGGCAACAATTTCAACAACAATAACCAGGGTAATCGCTTCAATAATAATAACCCGCAACAGCAGAGGTTCAACTTCCAGCGCAATCAGCGATTCAACAACAATAGCAACAATCGCTTCAATAATCAACAGCAGCAAATGATGCAACAACAGCAACAGCAGCAGATGTTTGATGAGGGTTGTTTCGATATGAATGAAACGGATGGTGGCGGCGGAGGTGGCAACAATGACGCCGATGAATACTGGGATATGGAGTAGAAACAATGTGTAAATTATCGACGGAATGGTAAGTTAAACTTTGCATTATTCGTTTAAGTTTATCGATACTGATCGAGTAAAAGTAGCATTTTCCATATCAAATCGGAATGAATCTGCTTTTGGGTTTCCTATTCTGGTACCACCGACACTTCTTTCATTTTTGATTGTTACTAAAAAAAAACAGTCAAGATACCGTACTTACCTTACCGGTCAGACTACGGCCTGAGTGTCCTCTGCTGTACGTAGGAGTCGTCACCAGTCTACTCGGTCCATGGCTGTGTGTCTCTCTCCAGTTCCGCACTCTGCGAAGGGTCTGTAAATCGTCCTCCACTTGATCGACCCACCTAGCTCCCTGCGCACTACGTCTTCTTGTACCGGTCGGATGACTCTCGAGAACCATTTTAGTCGCGTTGCTGTCCGACATCCTGATGATATGACCCACCCACCGTAGCCTCCCGATTTTTACGGTGTGGTTCTCTCAGCAGCTGATGTAGCTCGTGGTTCATTCACCTTCCCCAAGTCCCGTCTTCCATCAGCACTCCGCCGAAGATGGTACGCAACACCTTCCGTTCGAAAACTCCAAGGGCGCGTTGGTCCTCTGCACGTAGGGTCCATTCTTCATGCCCAAAGAGAATATGAATATCATAAGCGAAACGAAGCAGCTGAACGGACTTCGTACAAATAGTTCCACTCGTGATTATCCCTGCACTCCTTATTACGCCTTCTAATGTGATGTTAAATAGCAAGCACGAAAGACCATCACCTTGTCGTAACCCGCTGTGAGATTAAAAAGGACTCGAGAGTGTCCCTGATACTCAAACTACGCACATCATTCGATCCATCGTCACCTTGATCAATCGTATCAGTTTATTCGGGAATCCGTATTCGTACCTACATAATCAGGCATAGCTAGGATAGGCAAAAGTCTCGACACTAAAAATAACATGATCTTATGTCGAATTCGTTTATTTGCACCCCTTGCACCGCTTTGCCACCGGGTGTAACAAACTTGCACCGAAACCGTTCGTTTATTCGCAGGTACTGTTCTGTTTTGACACCCGATTGGCACCGGTGCAAGAAAAAGCTACACCCAGTTTGAGCACGGTGTAGCAGGTACAAAGCTAGTTTTACCAATACATGCATATCGCTGAACTTGTATCGTGGTTTTGTTTTGGTATGAATGATGATTTTCTCTTCGGCATTAGGTAAACAGTTTTCTTGGATATTCATTTAACAGCAAATCTGTGCGTTTAAAAATTGTTTAAACTCGATCGATGATTATCACGTCTTTCAATCAACTTCTGAGGAATCTTCAAAATTTATCGTTAACATGAAATTTCGAAGAGTTGATTCAACGTATATTTTTTCCATTACTATCTATTTTTTTTTGATTATCGCAAATATGTGGATTACCTTTAATGATTTTAATCATTAGAATGTTCTGTCGTATGGTGATCTATTAATTATGAAAAAATTGACGTAATAAAGTTTCGATAAACCCAGAATAGAATAAAATTCTATTCATTCAAATTGGACTGAAATATTGCTGTAGTAACATTTTGTAAGAACAAACAGTTTCAAAAACCGTAAATTCAATTTTTTTTTCTTACAACAAATATTGAACTTTTTAATTACATTTAAAGTCAAACAAATGTCATTAAAGGATGGTTAAAGCGTTTTTAATATGAGTTGCGTTCCAATAACGTTATGTCCTAAAAAGTATTTATTTATTTTTCTTTTTACGTTGTAGCTAAACGTTTTCTATTGAACTGCCTTTAACATTTTTTGTATTAAATTTGTGTACGTAGATCGTTTACAATTGGGTTTTTAAATTAAGAAAAATATATTGATTTTTCGATTTTATACGAAAGAGCACCTTTTTCTGAGCCACTATGATTTTTTTCAGATTTTTAGAACCTTATTTTGGTACCTAAAATCAATTTCAAAGATATTTTTTGAAATCACCTTTTGACAGCTGGGCAACTGTTTGACAGCTCCGCCCAGTACAAACTGCGACAAGGGGTGATTCGACAAATCGCTCCCATACAAACTTCAAATTGATTTTTAAATAGGTTCCCGGGCTCCGAAATTCATGAAAATTTGGATTTCGGCTCAGTTTGACATGCGGATTCAGAATATCGAATTATCTCAACACCGTTAAAGAAGCCTATTGTATATTAGCATCTTTTTTTATTTGGCAACGGAAATTATTAAATTCTAAAAAGTTACTTTTAATTGAAAAATTATGATATTAAAAAAATATGGTGATTAAGAACAAAAGATTTTACATCAAAACGATGTAATCGTACATAGGAATCGTGATTGTATTGATTATTTAGTACATCGGAATGCATTGCATCGGGCGGGTTGCATTTATTTTTTGCTGTGTAGGAGTGTTAAAACATTGGATAACAATTTTCAAGTAACATTTATTATTACAAGTGTATCATGTACAAGTGGATTACTGAAAACTTTTAAAATTGTTAAATTGGATATAGAAAGTAAAAAATAAAAATAAATAATAGTTATTTATGTAACGAGTTGCAAAAAGTTGATTATTTCAGCACGAGTCGTACATTTATCCAACGAGGCTTGCCGAGTTGGATAAATACGAAGAGTGCTGAAAAAATCGAGTTTTGCAGCGAGTTCCATACAAAATTTTATGCAATGATTTTTTCATAATGCAACCCATTTGAGTTGCATAATGTTCATAATGCAACTCAAATGAGTTGCATTATGAACATTATACAATTATTTTTCATTATGCAACTCATTTCAGTTGCATAATGAACCAGTTTGGAAAAATTGGCCATTATGATACCAAAATGAGTTATATAAAATATAAATTATGATACTGAATTGCATAAAAATAATTTTGTTCATCACGGAAATCATGAAAACATTGATTGTGTTTATTTCTGATATCCTTTATTGTTTTCATTGACGCTCTCACGCGCTCTTACTAATACCATCATAAGCTGTCAACAAATTGCACCGAAACCGTTCGTTTTCCGGTGTCAATTGCTACACCGGTGCAGTGCACCGTCGGGAATAAACGAATTCGACATTACTGTTGTTCGTAGGCACGCTCAGAGAGTGTTGGAAGTGGATATCTAAGGACCGAAGGAGATGGTGAATTGCGAGGAAAGATCGTGGGGTGAGGTGGGCGTTGGATTCAGGTTGGCTTTCTACTTCACAGAATTGTTACTTGTTGTCCCACCAGAACTACGTGGATTTTTTCGCAATTTTTCCACTCAATTTGTCAATTTTTCTACACATATTGTGCCTATGAACTTCATTCATTACGTATGTCCAGCCATAGCTGTTCTTGATCGATTATATCATTCAACACGTTATTTTTTATTATTTCTGGAGTAGAACAGCTTCCATAAGAAACATTGCAAGAAATTCTACGGTTTGCGCTGGTCACCTGCACCTCCCTGTTGCTCAAGGCCATGAGGAACTTTTCCGCCTCAGTAATCTCATCTAGGTTTTCACCTTCAGAGTCGCCGCCCCTGTAAGAGCCTTGATGCCCTCGCCAAGGAACTGTTCCGCCGGACTCTTGTAGGCGAAGTCCTAGCGCTTGAGCTCGAGGATCATTTCACCTGTAAGAGAACGTCTGCATACATCAGATCCACGAGCTTGGCCTCGCTACTCATCGTTTTCAAGACTTCCGAGTACTTGGACTCTTCATTCCCCCATTCACCCTACTCGCGCTTGACACCTGCCCTACTAAAAGGTGATACGGTCAAAATTTGGTCACACAATTTGTTTCATAACTTGAGACTGCGTACACCAAAACAGCTGATTTTTGGACTAGTAATGGTACATTATATGTAGCTTATACCATAAAATTTTAACAGTGTAATTTCTCACATGGCTTGGTCAGCCATGGCAAAATCAAGAAATTGACATTTGTAAGGTGCTACGGTCACCCTTACAGTATTCGGTAGGGGTAGGCCGAGGACCGACCCATCGAGAGTCCGACTGCACACTAATTGCCATACCAATAAGTGATTGGAAGGCAGTGCCCGAAGCTCTCGCCAATTAAAAATAACTTCTTCTCCCGCTTTGACATACATGTGCACAACAGTGTATGTGTTAGATGTTCATCTGATCCCATCCGAAGAGGGTTTGGTTTGGATTGTGAAAAGAAGATAACCATGTGCAATTGTGGAATCGAGTTCATTTCTAGGCCTACTGGCGACGGAGATAGTCGAGTGACTCCGTAGCTTGAAGGAATAGAAGCGCCCGTCTAGCGAATTGGGAGTCGTGAGTTCGAGGCTCACCGGAGTACGTGGATTTCTTTTTATAATTTCAAAACTCAATTTGTTCATCGAGCACATGTTCTGTTGTGCACATGGATGTCAAAGCATTTTCAACAGTATAAAATTTTCATCAAAATCGGTTTAGTATTTGCGGAAATATTGTGAATCCTGCAAACTGCAATTTTAAAATTTTGTACAAAGAGGATTGAAAAATAAGAACACATTTTTACTCTTTTATTTATTGAGCCAGAAATACTGAACCAATTTCAATGAAAATTTTTCTGTATGTAAAGTATACATATCAAAATGTTGTGTAAAAATTTCATTCAATTTGATCCAGCCGTTACAAAGTTGTATTTGCTTAAGTGGCACCCGGTAATTTTTTTCATATTCAAACTGCTACAACTTTGATAGCATTCATACAAAATGGCTCAAAATTTTACTAAGAACATATTTTCATATTAGTATTATACTGTAAAATTTTGATAAAAATCGGAGCAGTATTGGTAGTTCTATAATCAAAATTGTGCTTTACTGACCTTAAATTTCCGAAAATTTACTATGGAGCGCCTTTGTACAAAATTTTAGAAAGGTAGGTCGATGGTTTTATCTATATATCAACCAATACTTAATCGATTTTGATGAAAATTTTATGGTATAAGCTACATATAATGTAGCATTACTGCCGTAATTCTGCAAAGTGACGTAAGCGACATAGATAGTTTTGGCCCAATTTCTGGTTATTATGCATAAAACTCTTGCTCCTCCTCTAAGTTTCTTTCCATAGATGATAGATTACGACTACTTGCATCCTAATACAGCAGGCATACCACAGTGTTATTTTTACACCAGATATTATATATAATATACCAAAAAATATCGACATTTTGAATGGCGCTTACGTCACTTTGCAGAATTACGGCAGATTATTTTTCAATTTCAATTTAATTTATTTTTCTGGAACTCTGCGTTACTACTTTTAATATTTACATTTACATTTCAGAGATTTGGTTTACCTTTCAGCTGAGAACAATTCAAATTCATTTAAGATACATAAATACAAACAACAGAAAAGTGCTAGCTACATGTAGCTTTTTTAGGGAAAAGAGTTCAACAAAAAAACCCTAGATTTCAGAATGACTTAAAACTAATATCACAGATGTTGAGGGAAGAGTGCTTCGATTAGCGGGTTTGCTGACATCTCACAGGACGTCCTGAAGGATCTCGAGGCCCGTTCGATGCTTGCATCAATGGTGAGGACTCCGGCCAGCTTGTGGAGATCGTCGGTCGGGTACCAGGGGTTCAAGTTGAGAACCATCTTGAGCAGCTTGTTCTGTTTGACTTGCAGCTTCTTGCGGTGAGATTTGGCGCAGTTGCCCCAAACTGCCGATGCGTAGGTGAACATTGGCCGGATGATGCACTTGACTACCAATAGCTTGTTTTTGATGTGCAGTTTCGACCGTCGATTCAGCAGGGAGTACAGCGCTTTGGTAGACCGATCGACTTTTCCAGTGACGTAGTTCACATGTTTGTCGAACTTCAACTTCTTGTCGAAGAGCACTCCAAGATATTTAACTTCCTCGTCCCACGTAGTTTGCTGACCATTGACGGTGATCGTCCTACGGGGGAGGTATTGAGCTGCACGCCACCGGGTGAAGAAAATCGACTGAGTTTTGGCTGCATTCAGTTTGATCCGCCATTTCCGTTGGAATTCCTGGAGACTGTTCATCGCCGCTTGGAGGTGAGTTACGACGACTTGCGGATCTTTGTCCATCTACCATCAGTACATCCGAGGTTAGGACGTTGTAGAGGATCGGACTCAGGATTGATCCTTGGGACACGCCAAAGGGGATGTTTTGGGCGCTGGAACTTTCACCATTTACAGCAACCGCGAAAGTCCGATTTGAAAGGAACGATTGCACAATCTTGACCAGGTAGAGTTGGAGATTCGAACGGAAGAGCTTGTACACGACGGCGTCTTGCCATACGGAGTCGTAGGCTTTTTCCACGTCGAGAAGAATCATGCCAGTCGATTTGCCCGTTCGAAATCCTTGTTTCACCTTTTGTGTGATGCGAGCAAGTTGGTGCACCGTTGAGTGTCCCGTTTTGAAGCCGAACTGTTCCGCTGGAACGACTTCTTCCGTCTCCAGGTGACGGTATAACCGTGCGAGGATTACCCTTTCCAGGATTTTACTAAGGCTACTTAGGAGATTTATCGGTCGATAATTACCTGGATTGGTGATATCTTTGTTTGCCTTCGGGATGGCTATCACGTTGGCGTGTTTCCATCCGGTCGGAAAATAGCCTAAGGCCAAGCACGCGTTGAAGATTTTGGTCAAAACAACCAATCCTTTTCTTGGTAGGTGCTTGAGGCAGGTGTTCCGGATTCCATCCTGTCCGGGAGATTTCCGGTTTTTCATCGTGCGGATGATTAAGTTCACCTCTTTCGGTTTGACCAGGGCTGCATTAGGAACGGGTGGTTTTGCACCGCGAATTTGGTGGATTGCAGTTTCCACCGCCGCCGAGGTTTCCGGATCGCCTTGCTCTTCATTGTTATGAGCGGCAGCAAACGTTGCTGCGAACGCTTCGGCTTTCTGTGATGGACTCACAACGAGGTTACCGTTGACGTTCAGCGGGGGGCTGTACTTGACCGTGTTCCGGAGGCTGCGCGTCAGCTTCCAAAATTGGTTGCTGCCATTATTCAGATTCTTCAGCATCGAACCAAAGTTCCTGTATCGGTGTTCTGCGCTTCTGGTGCTGATAACGTTGTTCAGGTGGTGTACAACCGCTCCAATCAGCGGGTCACGTCTACGAATAAACTGCCTGCGCCGAACATTCCTCAGACGAATCAGCAGCTTCAGCTCGTCGGGAATTTCCTTCTTTTTTGGGAGGATTCTTCGCGTAGGAACAGCAGCCTCTTCAGCCGCCTTTACTATCGAAGTGATTTTGCCTAGTGCATCGTCGATTTTCTCCGGGCGGTCCAGATCGTTGATCCAGTCTGCGAAAGGTCAATTTCCAGATCGACTTTTCGAGCGAATGTGCTCCAGTTCGCTTTGTCGAAGCAGCGGATGGTCTTTCCCGCCGGGGCTACTGGAATTTTAGCGTTGATTGTGAAGGTTACGGGCAGGTGATCCGACGACAGCTCGACGTGTGTTATCGGCCTCGACATCTGCACCAGGTTGTTGGAGATCACCAAGTCCAGAGTAGAAGGCTTCCCTCGCCCAGTAGGAATGCGGGTCAGAGTCTCCGGGGCATGTATGTAGAAGTCCGTGGATTACTGGTCCAAAAATCAGCTGTTTTGGTGTACGCAGTCTAAAGTTATGAAAAAAAATGTGTCGCCGGAAAAATATTGACCGTATCACCCTTTATCTTTATTTGACTTGGTGTCTTGCTGAACTTTCTACCGGCGAATTGCGCGTTGAAAATACGACACTTCCTGGAGTAGAATTTTCGCCGTTGCACCAATATATTTTGTGTATGGTATCGCGCCACTTGGGCGGTGGCTTCTATATTCGTCTGTTTTCCACTATAACTCAGTCAATTTTGAACCGATTGGCTTGAAATGTTGTACACGGGTAGATACTATACCTATCTCACCACATTCCAAAAGTTGTGTCAATTGGTTCAAATTTGACTGAGTTATAGTGGAAAACAGACGAATATAGAAGCCACCGCCCAAGTGGCGCAATTCCCTATGACAAATTAATGATGGTGTCAAACACGAAATCGTTGATTTCACGATTCGAAGTTCTTGCTAATATTACTGTTAGGGGAAGGTGGGCAGTTACTTGACCAACTTTTTTTTGCCAACTTTACCTGGCAGGATGCCAAAAAAGTTTAGTTTTTTGATATCTACATGTACTCTTGACCTACTTCGTCTGTGCTGTTCGAAAATATCACAAAAACGCAATTCTTATTTTAATTCTTTCCCCTTTTTCTTTTTTTTCAGATTCCGATAGTCTTCGGAGAGCACGCAGATTTGAATTCGGAATGTTTTAGCATAATTTTATGTCTACACACAGATAGCGTTGCTAAATTAGTTTGCTTTAAGGTCAACAATATTGTAGAATTTCAAAACCGATGTGGATAGATTTTTCTATCTTGTGTATTTAATATAACAAATTAAATAAAACGATGAATGTGTACAGATGTAGCCAACTCTTGAACATAGATGTGTTATTTTGATTTTAGATCTTTGTTTAAGTACAATACGCTTGACGCGGTAGGTTTTTTTTTCTTTTGTAGAGCTCTAGTAATTAGAAGCAAACTAAACAATGTTTTGTCACTGAATTCATGTATTTCAAATGCAAAATACAAAGGCAAAAATAAAACATTTACAGTTGTACATACTTGGTTGGTTAAGTTTACTTATTTCGACTGAAGTTGCCAGCTGCGCTCAACTTCTGGGCCAGCAGTTTCTTCTTCTTGTCCCCACCACCCTTTGCCGTCTTGTGTTTCTTGCCCATCTTATTGTGGGCAACAGAGCCGTGGAAATCCGTTGTCGGTGCTTTTGGATTGGATCCGCCTTGTTGGCGGTTCTTGGCATCGGTCGCCGGTTGTTTCCCGCCGGCACCACCCGCTCGGTTCTTTGCGACTAGATTACCTTTCTTGTTCCTTCGCTGGTGCTGCTTGGCCGGATCTACCTTCATTATGCGCAGGGCTCTTCCGTTGAGCAGCTGTTGGTTCAGCTTGAGTGCCTTGGCGATGGACACGCCCTTCTTGAAGCACACGTAGCCGATACCCCTGTCGGCAATTTGACGAACGTATTCGATCTCGCCGACGCGGCTGAAGAAATCGTACAACTCGTTGTCGGTGGTTTCTGGAAAAGAAAGTTATATAAAAAGAGTTGACAGTAGGTATTTCCAGAGGAATATTCTGTTACAACCAGATTGGAGTAAATTGATCATCGCAACCAAGGGTAAATATCTAGCAACAAACTTCAGGTTTTTAATTTTCGGCTATTATAGCAAAATCTAGATATAGTAGTGCACGCACATTTAATATTATTCGAGAGTTCGAAGGTACGCTGCTGCCACCTGGAAAAAGTTTACTGTATGCGTGAAAGACCGATTTTTTAGCATGGGGAAGCATAGGAAGTTAGTTTTCAAATGCTTCTAAAAAATTCAAAACAATATTTAATTAAAAGCGGGTTGGTGTACGTGATGAGAAAATCAATTAGCAAACTTTTTAGCATATAATTTTGAATTAAAAGTTTTTTCTCAGATTAGGTACTGATTGTGTAGAAAACGAAGATTCTTAACCCGTACATCAATCCGTTTTTAATTAAATAATGTTTTGAATTTTTTAGAAGCATTTTAAAATAGACTTCCTATGCTTCCCCGTGTTAAAAAATCGGCGCTTCACGCACATTATCATCTGTGGTAATTTGCTTCGTAGTCCCCAATTCCAGATGAGATTGGCAGCCATCTTTTGTTGGAGATGGCACACCCTAGTGCAACATCAACGTGGTGACGATGGGTAGCGTGATGTAGTAATCCTACATTATAGAGATCTGCGGAGGCGGCCATTGTAAGCCAATGGGCCTTTTCATTTGACGTCTTAAATCAGCTGATTGTTCGGGCGTTTGACAGTTCTTCTATGAAGATGACACGTTCTTGTTAGCAGCTGTTGTTCAAGCTTTGTAAACAAATGCATGCAGGAATCTGTCACATGAAAAGGCCTATCGTGCAGAAAGAACTGTCAAAGTGTGAGCCAAATGAACAGGCTGATCGTTCGTAAGAAGGCGTCGATTGAACGGTATTGCAATCCGAACTAAATAAATTAAAATTATTTATTTTTAATATCGAGAAATTGACGGTATACGTAAGTTTAGTAAAAAGATAGAATTTAATTAATTCTGCTTTCAAAAGCTCAAGCTTATGACGAAACTTTTGTTGCTGCACTTCTCGAAAAAACATTCATTGCTGCTTCTTGCTTCATTTCTGCCGATATGTTTAGCTTAACACTTTGCAATAAATTTCAGATTTCATCGATTGCTCCGCTATTTTTTTCAAAATTTTGAAAAAAAAATCTACCATAATTAGAAAATGTAAACAAAACAACTTGAACCACTACGAAGTCACGCACAAAGTTTGAACATCTAGCTTTGCAGCAAGTGTTGGCAGCTGATGTAAACAAAATGAACAGCGTTGCCGAATCGACATATGTAACTTCCGATTTCTAGCGTGATGCGGTTGCCAATGGCAACATAAGTTTGAATTTATGTCGTTGATATGAAAAACGATCACAGCAACCTGGTTGCGTTCATGTACTGTTTGTATGTTGAATTTGAAGAAAAATCATTCTCTTTGCGTTCAGTCTTGTAGTAATAAAGACGTGTTTTTCATTTGCTCCCGACCCTGGTTCAGACTCTGCTAGTCCTCGAACAGGTTATTGTGACCGGCCGAATTGAGTAGCAGAAGCCGTTCTAGAAAATACAACTCAGGTTAGAAGCTCCCTGTTTTCCGGAAGCTATCTGAAGATGGAGAGTGGACACGGATCGTGAAGCTGACGAACACAAACTACGAGGCGTGGTGTTTTTCGATGCAAGCACTGCTACGACGCGAACAAATGTGGAAGTATGTCGACCCCGGAACTCCCCCCCGGAATCTTGTGACGGGCGCGTGGCTTGAAGGAGACGAACGAGCATTGGCCACGATCCAGCTGACGGGAGATGAGAGCCAGTACGAGCTGATTTGAGATAAAACCACGGCGAGGGATACTTGGGCGGCATTGAAGGACCATCACCAGAAGGCATCGCTGGGACAGAAGGTAACTTTGTTCAAGCAGATTATGAACCAGAATTACGAATGCGGTGCGAACATGGAGACGTAACTGGCGGACATCAAAAAGTTGTACGTCCGGCTTGAGAACTATGGCTCCGAAATGAGGGAGTGCCTCAAGGTGGCATTGATTTTGCGTGGGTTTCCGGATTCGTTCAATCCGCGGACCACAAACAATATTCAGCAGGGCAGGTCGCCGACATCGTTGGCGGCCGCTAACACGACACGTTCGAAGAAACTGGAGGAGCATCACCCAAGACCGACGAAGATGGTGCTCTACTATACTATACGGTCGGCGTTGGAGTGAAGTTATGTACTTTGCAACCGATCATCCGATCAATTTGCCCCTTCTCACCCGATTCCAACATGGTACTTACTGTGATTGATGTTCCCAACAAACACGGTGGAAGACGCATGGCCCATCTGTTTCTGCGTGTGCACCGTCACCCGAATGCGGTTACCTTCCACCAGCTGACCATTCATGGCACAGGCCGCTTGCGCTTCCGGCTTGGTCTCAAAACGGATGTAGCAATTGAGGGCCTTCGCTTTCTTTCGGTCTTTCCTCTTGAACAGCGTAACACCGTCGTTCGATCGGAACCGGAGCGTCAGTATTTTGCCGTACTGATTGAACAGTGACTTTATGGTGGACTTCTTAACGGTGTTCGGAAGGTTACCGATGAAAATTGAATGCTCGGGACCTAGAAAAAATATCGTTTCAGATCAGTTGTTTCAAGCTAATCTAGTAGAAAAACAAAAATTACCTGTGAATCGCTTTGCTGTCTTCTCTTCCTTGGCTTCTTGGCCCTTTGCCTTCTTGTCAGTTTGCTTCTCATCTTCCGAGGAATCCTCTTCATTTTGCGCCTTCGAAGAGTGTTGCTTCAGAATCTTCTGATTGGCACGATCCATTTCCTTATGTGCTGCATCTTCCTCGTCGTCGGATTCACTTTCCGATGTGTCCACATCGCGATCAGCTTCCAGAGCTTTTGCGGTAGGTTTTGGTTTTGCCTGTTTACGCTTCGGTTCCCCGGCTGCCTCAGATTCTTCAACCTTGACTCCTCTTGCCGAATCCTTACCGTGCTTGTTCTTTTTCTTATGTTTCTTCTTCGGCGATTCCTCGACTGCGGTTTCAGGCTCAACCTCTGAAGCCTTGCGTTTATGCTTCTTTGACTTCTTCTGAACCACATCCTCGTTTCCTTCGACCTTGACCTCCACTTCGCCGGCGGTTGTTGGTCGTGATTCCTCGTTGCCATGGGGCTTGTTCTTTTTCTTGTGCTTTTTGGATTTCTTCACCTCACTGGTTTCATAAGTTTTGACCTCCTTTTCTCCGATCGCTTGCTGCGCTTCCTCAACCTTCACCCCGTTGGCGTTAGCCTTGTCCTTCTTCTTCTTATGCTTCTTGGACTTTTTCGGCGTCTCTGATCCCGTTTGTTCAACCTTAACCTGCGGCTTTCCTTCGGCGGAAACAGCCCCTTGCGGATGCTTCTTATGTTTCTTGTGCTTCTTCCTTTTCTTCCCAACAGATCCGTCACCGTTCTTTGCCACGGTGGCGTTGGGAAGCGCGTCCAGCACTTTCGGAGCTGGAACCGTTTCCGATTTCTTCGGCTTCTTGATTTTCTTCGATTTCAGCGATAAGCCCATGAGGCCGGCCGATCCATCTTTGGATTCCGTTTTTTGGCCAATACCCGCATCTTTAAGGACAGCACCTGCTTTGAATTTCTTTCCCATGGTTCACTGCAAGTTCCGCTATGAGCCGCCACAAAATTTCCGATAGTTTCTGTAACTTTTTACGCGTTTTTAAATTTTCTACAATTTACAAGCGTGCAAACCGGCGAGTCAACGTGCCAGATGAAAACACAGTCAAACAAAAGTACGATGACAAAAACGGTAATCAAAACAAACACGCGTGCGCTGGTTTGACATTCTTTTCAGGGCTGTACAAAAAGCTGGATGCAAGATTGATAGAAAAGATAGGAACCGACTTGATTAAGCATATTAAGGTGATACGAGAGGCCGTGTTATTGTATTCGGAGTTTTCGACTAGCGAAGTTGGATTTTTCTCCAAATCCATGTGTCGGACTTAACTTCGGAAATGGTGCGCTGTAAAGTAAACCTGGTCCGCTATACAGCGCATCACTTCCGAAGTTAGGTCGACGCACGGATTTGGAGAATAATCCAACTTCACTAGTCGAAAATTCCGGATTTCAACTGCACGGAGAATATTGTCACAGACAAACAGACGTAACACTTGCGAAATTTCCATCGACCACGCTTTTAACGATCATTTTAAATTTTCATAGTCGTGACTTTCACAACCAGAGGCGCGCGCATCGTTTTTCTATGCGTTTGACGTTTCACACTAGCGCCTTCTGTTGACGATATGGCACAACACAGTGCAACTTTTCCACCAGATGAAGGTAGTGTGAATTGGGCGATGGATTTCCATAAAAATCGTTCAAGGTGTTACGTCTGTTTGTCTGTGATATTGTGATGAAAATATTGTACACGTTCGAGCCATATGTTTCAAACATCCCAAGTAACCATTAAGCTGTAAAAATGGCATTAAATCGATTCTATAGTCGAATATAGAACCTGGCTAACAGAGCTAATTGGTTCTATATCCTCTGATAGAGCTGCTCAAAAGCCACTTTTGGCGCATTATTCGGCTGATATACGGCCAACTTCAAAATTCCGTACCAGGTCTCTGGAGCGGGAGTTGTCAAAAGTGAGACGAAGAAAAAAGAAAAAATATTTTGTTTATCTCCTGTTCTTTTCTCACTTATTTTGCTTCCACTGAAGTTACTTTTTTGTTGTATGACCCAGATTCCAGCGGTTGCCCTCCGGGTTCCTGATGGAAAGTCCAAGTCCATTTGCGTTTTCCACCTGCTCCAGCGATGTGGAGTCAGTGTGATCAAACTAGTATTTAAACCATGCAAAATAATAGTTTGGGTATCTCGGCGGTTCAAAATGATATGGGAGGGTGATGTTCGAGGTGATGTTAGTGGTCAATTTGGTGGTGATGAATGCAGGAACAGAGATGCAGGAGATGCCTCGTGAGAAGCAATTTGTGTACAAATAGTCGGAAAATGTTGCAGCTCCTCCTCCGCAATGTTTTCCGACCGGATCTGGAATTTGTAGAACTAATAAAGTTTAGATTGAGTTTAAATAAGGGCAAAGTAACACGAGAGAGTTCTCTTCATCGACTCTCTTTTCTTCAAATTAAAGTGACAAGATGCAAGTATTGTTGAACTTTTTGGTCATAAATCGCTAGGTTGCGATGCAATCTAGCGTCTGAGTGTAAAAAAGTTCGATTGAGTTTGCATCTTGTCACTTTAATTTGCAGAAGAGAGAGTCGATGAAGAGAACTCTCTCATGTTAGTTTCGCCCTTATTTAAACTCAATCTAGAAGTATGAGAATCATGTCTGGAATCACCACATTTGCTTGAAAGATTCCATTATCCATTATTGGTCGAAATCAATTTTGATTGATATAAACGTCATGCACTTCAAGCCCTGTGACAGCACTGACAAACTTATTTAGAGCTTGTAGGCTTTATATAAGCTTACAGGGCTTATTTTAGTTCTTACTGTTCATAGAGCCTATAAGCATTAGGAATGCATATATAGAGCTTTTTAGCACTGAAAAGCTGTTCAATGACCGTTATTATGCTTAGAACGGTGCTTAGTGGTTACCTGGGATTGAATTTCACCACTTGGAAAACATATGAATTTAACGTGTCAAACCAGTCATAAATATACTTTTCGAAATCATGTGTAAAACACGTTAGTTCGGCATAACAAATGTCAATTTTCTTAGAATATCAGTACCAGGCACCCAGCTTCGGGTTCCTGTTCACCTAAAATGAAGCATGCTAAGACATACTTACAGCGGGCGAGTTTGATGATGTACAGTAAGTGATAGGCGAACCATTTCCATTATCGATACATAAACACACTGTCAAACACGATCAAATCATGTGTAAAAGACAGTGGTTTGGAACCTAAACTTTTCAACATCTGATTCAAAAGAATTACACGTTAATATTGTCGTCGCGGTTGAAACCCGAAGTTTTATCCACACCCGACTATCGAATTTTCTCAAAATTCATATCTGAAACCTAACGTCGGACGTAGTGCGCTGGACAGTGGACCTGGCCCTCTATCCAGCGACTGTATCCGACGTACGTCCGACACACGGTTTAGGAGAAAAATCGATTTACGCGTGTCAAAAATTCCGATTTTCAACTGCACGAACAATATAAAATTTATGTTTGCTCAAACATAAATAATATTATTAAAGTGTAAACGCCTTATACATGACCTCATTAAGGTTAAGCGGTGTATTATGGTCTGTATACGCTCGCAATTAAAATCAATGATTTAGCCACAGACAAACAGACGTAGTACCTTGAACAATTTTCATGGAAATCCATCGCCCAGTTCACACTACCATCACCTGGTGGAAAAGTTGCACGAATCACTGTGTTGTGCAATATCGTCAACAGAAGGCGCTAGTGTGAACCGTCAAACACATAGAAAAACGATGCGCGCGCCTCTGGTTGTGAAGGCCACAACTATGAAACTTTAAAATGATCGTTAAAAGCGTGGTCGATGGAAATTTCGCAAGTGTTACGTCTGTTTGTCTGTGATTTAGCTGTCCTATAAATTTTATGAAAACAGTCTTGGAAACTTAAAGTTTGCATTGTTATCAGTGTATTGTTCGTGCAGCTGAAAATCGGAATTTTTGGCACGCGAAAATCGGTTTTTCTCCTAAACCGTGTGTCGGACGTACGTCGGGCACAGTGTGCTGGATAGAGGGCAGATCCGCTGTCCAGCGCACTACGTCCGACGTTAGGTTTCACCAGAGAAAATAGGTAGAGAAGCGAAGAGCCGCCTGAACGGCAACACTTTTTCAATTTTGATTTCATTGCTCGGATGCTGGCAACTGTCGCAAAGCAGATTAATCCACCCATCGAAGGTAGTGCCTATCGCATATCGCGTTTGAAAACTTTTTATATTGTGCCTTGCAAGATAAATCCGCGAAACGCGTTAGTCTTCTTCTTTTCCATCAAGTTGCAAAAATATGACCGCATCACTATGAGCGACCTGATGGTCAGAAATTCTACATGCGGCGCTTATATCAAATCCACATGAGGCTGCGGCGATATGGCCGCGAGGAGATGCACGCGATACAGACGCAATGTGGAAATGGAAAAGATGAAGCCGTATCCCCCTGCAGCAACACTAAATAACATCCCGATTATTAAACACTGTGGGAATCTCCTTCGGTGATCCTAATCGGTCACGGCTCAGACGCAATCCGGAATATCCGTAGATCCGTCCCACTGGTCTGATACGCTCTTCACTATCACTCCGTTCCCCGTCAGTCCCACTACTCTACTGCGCATATCCAAACAACACCCTAAACTGAATATACCGTATAATTGTTATGCTACGTTCACACTACGCTCTATATCAAGTAATATAGAGCGATTCTTGATATAGAGGCTATATCAAGTTCTATATTACTTGATATACCATACAAATCAGTTGTCATCCTATATTAAGAACGGAACGTGATATAGCGTATATCAAGTTCGTTTCGTAATATAAACCCGAAAAGTTGTGGTTGGCAACCCGGCCAACATAGCGCTGGGCGATATTTTATGTTGCGAAACGTCAAGTCGCTCGCAACCAAAACAAAAACTTTAGAAAAAATGAAAAAAAAAACTTTGTGCACTCGGTGGATTCGGTACGGATTCAGTGAAAACAAAATGTTTCTTCTAGAGTTTCTTCCACAGTTTCTTTGAGAAGCCTGAACAATTTCAGCAACGCAAGCCAAGAAGCTCAACGGAACGGAAAGGAGGAAAGCCGGAACATCAACTACAGCATTTCCCCGTGAATCCCTGCAGCAGTTATTCAGGAACTTCAACAGTTCCATGGTACAATGAGAAGGAATTCTACAGAACAACTTTCACCAGCCCCACGGGAATTCCTCAAGACGCTCCACGAGAATCCCTTCAGCGTTTATGTGTGAATCCGTACATTCCGCGATGACATTTTTACCAGGCTGCATCATCAGAAATTAATAAGCATTTTTGTAGGACATCCCCCAGGATATAACCGGAATTTCTATGTATGTAGGTAAATTGCACCAGAAACTCCTCCAGGATTTCCCTGGGATTTTTTGCAAGATAACCATGATTAACTTAGAAAATCATTTAGCGGATTTATTCCAAGATTATCATGGAAATGTTCCAGTAGTTTAAAAACCAGCAGCTCCGCGGGGAATTTATCCACAAGTTTCCCGTGGATGAGCTCACCGCATAATTTCTCTTGGTTCTCTCAAACCCTAGCAAATATCCGGTTGAGTTGCCTTAGCATTTCTCCAAAACATTCCCAAAATACGCCCATAATTTCCATGAAAATTTCTCCAGAAGTTATCCAAATATTTTTCCAAGATTTCCCCGTCAATACATCTAGGAGTTTTCAAAGATATTCCTATAGAAATTACCCGTAAATTCAAGCTGCATCTTCATGGGAATTCTACCAGGTGCTTCCTGGGAATTCCTCCCGGAGTTTCCCGTGAATTCCGCTAGGAGTTTCCCGTGCATTTTGCCATAAGTTCCACGTGAATTCTGACAAGATTTCCCATTGAGATTTTTCAGGCTTTCTTCGGTTATTTCTCCAGGAGCTTCACGGGAATAATTAGGACGAGTTACACGAAAAATTTTTCAGGATTTCCACGGCAATACGTTCATGAGTTCCATGAAAATTCGATCAGAAATTACTAGGGTTTTTTTTTTCAAGTTATCCCTGGAAACACACCAAGGATTTATCGAGAAAATTCCTTAGAAATTTCCCGGGAATTTCTCTAGTTCTTCGGGAATTTCTCCTGAAGTGAACTGTAAATTTCTCTAGGATCTTTCCAAAAATTTTTGCAGCAGTTTTCTGGAAATCCCTCCAGGAGTTCCATAAGACTCGGGAATTTTTCCTTCTTAGGAAGGAGTTCCTCGGAAATTTATTCAGAAGTTCCTGGAGAATTCCTACAGAAGTTACTCGGCAAAACCACCAGGAGTTCCCCAGAAGTTCACCGGAGGTTCTACCAGGAGTTCTTTAGGGGTTTCACCAGGAATTCCCAAGAATTCCTGCAGAAATTGATGAAAATTTCTCCAGTAGTTCCCTGGCCATTCCACATGTAGTTTCCAGGAATTTTTCCAGGAGTTCCACGGGAATTTCTCCCGAAGTTCTTCGAAATTTCTCCTGCAGTCCCTCGACAATTATTTCAAAAATTCCCT
>NC_085136.1:168147770-168221769 GCF_035046485.1 Aedes albopictus
CTATAGTTTCGACTGAACAAACGGATGGCGGTTAAGAAAAATGTTGTTTAAATGATACAGAATCCCTGTTGGTCCCAGGAATGGAGTCACGTAATATTCGTATAAACTTGAGCAACTCTAGTTTACGAAAAGTGTAGAACTGAATCTAAACAAGTCACACACGAAGTTGCCTTTATGCGGAGCAATCTCAGGTCGCATAGATAACAAGCACAAGCCGGGAATCTTCTCACGAGCAAGTGTGAGGTGGTCGAGATGTGGTGGCAGCATTACGATGAGCACCTCAATGACGACGTTGCAAGCACTGCCGTGAATACAACGTGCTCACCCATCACTTGTTCATCGAATTCAAATCGGCGTATGCTACAAAACGCTGATTAGACCGGTAGTCCTCTATGGGCATGGAGCATGGACTCTGCGTGCAGAGGACCAACGCGCCTATGAAGTTTTCGGACGGAAGGGCGGAGTGCAGATGGAAGACGGGACTTGGAGAAGGCGAATGGACCACAAACTGCATCAGCTGTCGAGAGAACGAACCTTCGTCCACACCGCGAAAATCGGGAAGCCACGAAGGGTGGGTCACGTTATCAGGATATCGGATAGCAACCCGATTAAAATGGTTCTCGAGAATCATCCGACCGGTACAAGAAGACGTGGTGCGCAGCGAGCTAGGCAGGTCGATCAAGTGGAGGACGTTGATCTGCGGCCTTTCGCAGAGTGCGGAACTTGAGACACACAGCCAAAGACCGAGTAGAATGGAGACGATTTCTACGTACAGCAGAGGACACTCTGACCTTAGTCTGATCGGTAAGGTACGTATGGGTAGCACTTGGAAAACCCGTTGTAGGCCTTGGAAGATTTGACACACCTTAATTTTATTTTGGTTTTTTTTTGGAAGATTATGTCAATGTCTGCTAACCTATAGAGCGACTGAAACAAACGGATGGCATCTCAGAATGTCGAGGCAGCGTTGCCAGACTAGGATGAGCTCGATGGGTCCCTTCTAGAGGACTGCTAGAGTAGAGTAAAAGTAGCCACCAACGAAACAGCCTCGAGAACCATCTTGTACGTGGAACTGAGTCGACATAGGGAAAGGTTTGTGCAGAGCGATTAAGAAGGAGAATAAAGCAGCGTGGAAATAGAAGATCTGCTTCGGGTGAAAAAAAAATGCCGTCTTGAAGAAGCGGCGTCCCCGGAAATAGAAGGAATTGCTGTGTCGATTTCAAGGGATAAGGAAGTTCTACCAAATTCTCAATGAATCTCGCCGCGGCTTCGGAGTGTCTGCTCATAAAACTAAATAAAATTCGCCGAATTTTCCAGGTTTTTCCAGAAAGGATTTTAATAAAATCTTAGCTAAACACAGTTTTGAAAATATTTTTGAGCATAGGTATCAACATGTTGAATAAAAACAGACGGTACCGATTATCTAGGCTATTCCAATAAATACATCTGAAGAACTTTAAAAAAATAAGGAATTCTTTCAGCGATTTGTTCAGAAATTTGACTAGAAATCTATCCAGAATGCGTTCCGAAATTTCTTTGAGGATTCTCTTAAAATTTCATTCATAATTCTTTTTTGAATTCCTTCCGGAATTGTTCTTTGAAAGTTTTATCGCAATTCCTCCTTCAATTTATTCTGCAGTTTCAAAAAAATCCTTCCCAGGAGTTCTTCCTTGCATTTATGAGAGGTTTTTTTTGCTGGAGATAAGCCGATTTTTTTTGTCTCTGGCTTTCTCCAGTTTTCCAAAGGTTTCATTTAGAAGTTTTATTTTTCGTATTAGTTTTTCCGAGATTTTTCGATATTCTTTCGGGATAACTGAGGGTTGGTCCAGGGATTTCCACCAGGATTTGTTCTAGAACCTGCACGGGTCGCTGCTGAAGTTCCTCCCGGGTTATTTTTTCTCAGAGATTTGCCTTTCAGAGATTATGCTTCCAGAGTTTCTTGGTGGATTCCTCCCGAAAAAAAAACTCTTCCATACCTTATCCAAAGTCCCTTCAGGATTTTCTCTTAGTGGTTATCTGGGATAACTTTCATACAGTTTTTCCCGGGATTTTTGCGAGGTTTTGCAGAAGTGCTTTCTGGGATTTCTTCCAAAGGGTTTTCCGTTATTTTTGGATTGCCTGGCAGGATTTCACCCGTAGTTCCTGCCAGCATTTCTCTTAGAGATTTTTAGAGTTCCTTCTCGAATCTACTTTCAGAATTATTTTTAGAACTTTGTTCCAAGATGTTCCAGTTCTTCTTAGGATTTCTTCCAAAGTTCCTCTAGAGATTTCTTCAAGAGGCCTTTGCAGAATTTCGCGCAAGATTTTACCTGGATTCATTCCAAAATTTATCCGGGAATTTCTTACAAGTAATTTTCTAGCTATCCCAGGAGACATTCCAAAATAAACGACTGAAAAAGAACATCCATAATAGTTTTGGAAAAAATTCCGGATGGGATTTCTAGAAGAGCTGTGCGAATAACTCCGAGAAATTCCCTACAAATCACTGGATGACTGCCAGAAAAGTGGTAAGCAACTACGAAAAAGATGCCTGGAAAAACTCTGGAGTAAATCACAGGAAGAATTCAACATATCAGTAATACCTACTGGGAGTCTCCTGTAGCAACTCTAGGAGAAATCCAGAGAAGATTTTCTGGGGAAGTCCCATGAATTTCATTTTCAAGAGGAATCCCTTAAGAAACCCTAGGAGAAATTCTGTGGAAACACCTGCAATATATCCTGAGATAAACTCTTGTGGAGTTCGTGGAATAAAACCAAGAAATCCACGAAGCCATCTTTGGAAGAAACACAGGACAACTCGGGAAAAATCCTACGATGGATTCTATAATATTCCCGTGAAAACTTCCAAGAGAAGTCGGTTGGAATTCAGGAATCCTGAAACATTCTCAAGGAGAATCCCAAAATAGAGTTATTCAAATCTGGAAAAAATCTGGGAAAATTTAATTGACCCTACTTTACTATGAACCGTTATGTGTCCGACAAACTTTTTGCTTTTTTCTTTACCGTGCTTTTTAAATGGGCCACATAAGGGTTAAAGAATAATAATAATAAAATAAGACACGGACACCGTCTTCAGCCAGAGGCTGTACAGACTGAATGAAACTTAACACTAGACAAGGGACACACGGAGCATGCACCAGTGGATACGGAGAAGAAACTATTCTCACGAAAAGTTTCATCGCCCGGTGCGGGAATCGAACCCTCACCCCACAGCATGGTGCGATTAGAAGCTTGGTGACCCTAACCGCACGGCTACGAGGCTCCATTAATAGTAACATAATAACATATAGGGTGACAATGGGTATTATCGGCAAGTTTGTTCTCTTTATCATAAGGAGTTTTTGTTGGCCAAATTTCCTGAAACTTGGTCGTATAATTGTTGGGAAGGATTTAAGGCCAACTTTGAGTTCAATAGCTTTCAAAAAACACCCCATTGACAAACACAACAAAACTTCCGAAAATACACATTTTCCCCTATATAATGAAGTTGAGGCTGTTTTACTACAGTTAAATGCCTTTTACACATACAGAGGGTGGCTAAAATGTTTGGGATAGGCACCTTTTTTCTCTCACAAAACAGTTCAAAACGCTGTAACTTTTCATAGAATGCATAAAAAATTCACAAATTTTGACTGTTTGTTTAACTACTATATGGGCATCATCGGTACAATTTTGAGCTCGATTGGTTAATCTTTCGCGAAGCTAGAATAGTTCTCGCAAAACATTATTTTTTAGACAACTAATATTTGAACTGTCATATCTCGGAAACCAGTGAACCAAATTTAATGAACTTTTGAACGTTTATCAACAATACATTGATGCTTCTCATGTCATTGAAACATAGGTACTTTTTGAACCTTGAAAAAAGTTATCATCGATTGAAAATACCAGAACGATTCTAACTTCACGAAAGATTAACCAATCGAGCTCAAATTTGTACCATATACTTTTCAACTCGTGAATAATTTATTTATTTATTTATGTATTTACTAATTATAATAACATAAATAATCGCCTAATGATTCTCAAAGTATATGTTACTATTACTAAAACAAACACAATTGTACCAATTATATAATAGGTGAACAAACAGTCAAAATTTGAGATTTTTTGATGCATTCTATGAAAAGTTACAGCATGTTGAACATTTTTGTGAGAGAAAAAAGAGTTGCCTATCCCAAACATTTTGGCCATCCCCTGTATATTGGTAGTCCCACGTCAATTATGAAATGATAGCAAGAAATATCATATATGATATTCTTTATTATTCCACCATAATCCAATTTTTCGATTATTTTTTTCATGCAATTTTTTTTTACATTTTGAAACGTACATATCTCCACTAATAATACAGAATGCTTATAAAACACATTTAATACGGTACAGGTTGTCAATGTTATTAATATCATTGTTCATATTATTGTTTAAATAAAACATACAATTCCGTATTGCATAATGATGTTTGAAATACTTTTGAAGATTTTTCATGAACCGCTGTGATGTATTTAAAACTGCTTAATTCAAAATTTTCACACAATTCCTAATTTCCCAAAATTCACACAATATCTGAATGACAACCCACCGAGAAACAAGAGAACAAGTCAAACAAAACCAAGAAACAATCACTCACCCTTGCATTTTCATTTCAATATTAGCACTCCTATATTAGATTTAACAAGCAATCAAAGCTTTTTTACACAATTTGATGCACTTCTGCAAAGAAATTTCAATAAATAACACTAGAACTCGCCGGTTTTCTACGGTAAATTACACAAATTGATCCGACCGCAAAATGCAGCAAGCAAAATCTTCTAGGAGGAAAATTCAGACTTGACGGATCTGTCATATGAATGCGCGTGAGCTCCCTTTAATGTTGGTGCCGTAGAAAAAAATGGAATCACCCTGTATCGAACCGAAAGCTCGCAATAAGGCAGTGTTGCTAGTAACACTAGGATGACTCTGGTTTGGTGTGGAATAAAATTGAAGATTTTAAACATCGTGATGCTAATGATGCTTGCTTGATATAAGCCCAAAATACCTCTGCCTTTCTACGAGCATCACAAATTTTGGGTTTTCGTAGCAAAGGATTGTATGATGTGGATTCACTTTGGTAAGTGATATAATCAGGGTACGCGATGATTCAATGGACTACCCGCTTGGCGCACACCCACAGTTGATCATCAGGAGTAAATCCATTTTATTTTGTATGATGAAAAGCATCTAAACTTGAATTACTCGAAATAGAAAGCTTTTACTGAAAAAAATATTTGGTAGGCTTAATAGTAGTCACCATTGTGCACAACCACTACCAAATATTTTTTCGAATAATGTATTCCACTTCGATAAATTTGCCTTTAGATGCTATTCGCCATACAATATTTTTGCGATTTACTTTTAGGGATTTTTCGCGCATAGAAGCTAGCGCCACATTGATCGATGCGGAGAGTAGGAAAACAGCCGATGCAGTTAATTCATTGGATTGCATGCATATGGGTATTAGCATAAGTATTAGACTGGGTCAAAAAGGTGGAAAAGTTTTTCCGATTGCTTTTAGCATCCAAAACTGTGCAAAATTTGGGATCGATTGATTGCTTCCCCGTATTCCGCATTGCGATTGTAATTTGTATAGAATTTAGTATGGAAAAACGTGCTTGTTTGCATTTTTCTCATAAATTTAGTTTTTGTTTTTGTCTAAAACGATCTAACTAATGATGTTGAAGTATAGCCTAGGATATGCTAAAAAACTTTGCCGAAGACCGCAAAGTGATCCGACACTTGTGAAAAAAGTTACAACGTACAGATTGCCCAGTGGTGCAAAACATTTAACATGTAAAGGAATAACATCAATAATAAAAAAAACAGACAAACAGATGTAACACCTTGAACGATTTTCATGGAAATCCATCGCCCAGTTCGCACTACCATCACCTGGTGGAAAAGTTGCACGAATCACTGTGTTGTTTTATTTATTTATTTCAGTTGTGCAATATCGTCAACAGAAGGCGCTAGTGTGAAACGTCAAACGCATAGAAAAATGATGCGCGCGCCTCTGGTTGTGAAAGCCACAACTATGATAATTTAAAATAATCGTTAAAAGCGTGGTCGATGGAAATTTCGCAAGTGTTACGTCTGTATGAAATCTCAATTTTTGGCCTAAGTTCAAGCGAATAACTTTTTTCACAAGCGTCGAATCACTTTGCGGTCTTTGGCAAAGCATTTTGGCATATCCTAGGCTATACTTTAACGTCATTAGTTTTATGGTATTAGACAAAAGAATTCAACTTATGAGTAAAATGCAAAAAATACGTTTTCCCATACTAACTTCCATACAAACTTCAATCGCAATGCGGAATACGGGGACGCAACCAATCGCTTCCAAATTTTGCAGTTGTTTTTGCTTTTATTTAAAAACAATTATACCGTCTTGGACCTTGCGGCCTCTACAGACTGATCATTACAAACATTTGACAACGGACAACATATATAACACCCAGTGGAGAATTTTTCCGTTTGACGAAAAGTTTTCACCGACTGGAGTGGGAATCGAACCCACACTCCGAGGCTTACGAGACACCCAAACGACTGACGCCGCTAACCGCTCGGCCACGAAGCCCTACTTTTTGGACGCTAATTTAGATTGTAAAAGCTTCGTTCCGGGTTGATGCGATCAAATTTAAACTTTATCCATACAACGTTAACCCACTCTAATGGGTATATGGGTAAGCTATTGGAATATATTAGCTTTACAATTATCAAAATCCTAATATTACCACAGCAGGTGCGATGCATTATAGTCGGATCACCTCACACCAATCAATATATTGGAAATAAATCATCATAAAGTGATACCGGCGGCGTCATGGTCGCAATTTTTTCCGCAGTCAAGTTCGCAGATTGTGAACAATCCTCGGTACTCACTTTACGTAATTTATGTTTAGTCCCTTACTGTCAGAGCTGTCAGATCAGTGTAACACGCTAAATAAAATTTACACAAAAGGCAATTTACACGGAAAAAAATACACGGTTATGAATATTTATTGGGTACCGGACTGGTCACCGAAAATTTGATCGTTTTCTTTGGTACATCGAGGTCTTGAAATTAGTCTATGGTGATACTGTCTGGCCCCTTGGCCTTGACACATTGAAGTTTACGATACATCCACCAATATATCGTGCTTTAATTGTATCGAAGGTTTGTGAAATGTGGACCCGCATAGCAAAATACAGTTTGTCATATTTTCTAAACAGTAAATTTGTTCTAACTGTTACTGTTACTTTAAGACAAACATTTGATTCCCTGTTCAACCATATGAAGCCTGACGCTGTTCACTGTAGAGAACGTTTTTGATATCGTATACCAACTAGTAACAGTATGTTATAGTGTCTGCGCATTGTTGGATGTTATGGAAATAAAACCCGTGAGAAATGGTGACACTATGAGTCCACCTTAAGACATTTGTCTGTGCTCACAGTAGCGCAACACACTATCACATATGAATTTCACAATACAGTACTTATGCTCAACAATCTGTCAGATGGTTACACACATTTGTATTTGTAAGTGAAATATTCTACGATTTGCCGCTGCGCTTTCTGTTAGATTGTTTACAAGAAAAAAAGCAAAAAGTGAAAATCTAGTTGATAAAATACTTAACATTCGCTTCCCGCATAATGACAAACAGTAAATGTAGTGTTTCTCATACTGTAGATAACTATTAGCAATTGTCATTTAACCATTTCTCATACTATCGGAGCTAACAGTAAGCTTACCATTCCATGTACATATTTGCCAGTTTGACAAATGGTAACCCGCCAATTTACAGTATGTGGAATAGGCGGTTAAGATAGGTTACCATAAAAAATCGCTCATTTTCCCGAACAAATTTTTCGCAATACAGTAAAGGATATGGTCAATATATTATCCAGTTTTTCAGACAATTCACTGCATAGAAAATGGGTTCAGAACAGTTTTACAATAAGTTTGGGAAAAAATCGAACAATGTATGTGTTATTATTGATTTATGGTCTTTCATAGTATTTTAAACGTATGTTATATGGTTCTTCTGTATTTAAACCATTTAGAAAAATAATATATATTTTTTTTCTTAAATAACAAATCAAACAAGATTATGGTTCATGTACATGTATTTCCTTATATATTTCAAATGATTTAATGGATTAATTTAACTAGCATTGTTTCGCAATATTAAGTTTTTTCACATTAAATTATAGGCATGATCACGAGTTAATATTTTTCAATAAATAAACACTTCTCACTTCAACTCAAATAACTCGGTGTTGCATATAATTCTAAGTTCGATTCCCATCCGGCAGCTTCATCGTACCTAAGTTCCAGTCAATGCTTCCACACTGAACTTGTTAACTTTGTAGATGTACTGAACAACGATAAACTGAAATAAATAAAATCAAAATTACCCAATGTCTAGTTTGTGAATCGAATTATGAATTACCTGATTTTTTGTTGCTGCTGTGTGGAGCACACCTGCCGCAGAGAAATCGACAACATTTTTCAATTATTGAGCTCGCGTTGATAGTAGTTACTCCGTATTAAATTTTATATTTTTGAGGTGCGGTTTTGATACACCAAAACAAACCAAATAAACAATCGACGGAAAACAAACTATCAATAAATGAATGAGAAGCGAATGTTAAGTATTTTATCAACTAGATTTTCACTTTTTGCTTTTTTTCTTGTAAACAATCTAACAGAAAGCGCAGCGGCAAATCGTAGAATATTTCACTTACAAATACAAATGTGTGTAACCATCTGACAGATTGTTGAGCATAAGTACTGTATTGTGAAATTCATATGTGATAGTGTGTTGCGCTACTGTGAGCACAGACAAATGTCTTAAGGTGGACTCATAGTGTCACCATTTCTCACGGGTTTTATTTCCATAACATCCAACAATGCGCAGACACTATAACATACTGTTACTAGTTGGTATACGATATCAAAAACGTTCTCTACAGTGAACAGCGTCAGGCTTCATATGGTTGAACAGGGAATCAAATGTTTGTCTTAAAGTAACAGTAACAGTTAGAACAAATTTACTGTTTAGAAAATATGACAAACTGTATTTTGCTATGCGGGTTCTCATTCATTTATTGATAGTTTGTTTTCCGTCGATTGTTTATTTGGTTTGTTTTGGTGTATCAAAACCGCACCTCAAAAATATAAAATTTAATACGGAGTAACTACTATCAACGCGAGCTCAATAATTGAAAAATGTTGTCGATTTCTCTGCGGCAGGTGTGCTCCACACAGCAGCAACAAAAAATCAGGTAATTCATAATTCGATTCACAAACTAGACATTGGGTAATTTTGATTTTATTTATTTCAGTTTATCGTTGTTCAGTACATCTACAAAGTTAACAAGTTCAGTGTGGAAGCATTGACTGGAACTTAGGTACGATGAAGCTGCCGGATGGGAATCGAACTTAGAATTATATGCAACACCGAGTTATTTGAGTTGAAGTGAGAAGTGTTTATTTATTGAAAAATATTAACTCGTGATCATGCCTATAATTTAATGTGAAAAAACTTAATATTGCGAAACAATGCTAGTTAAATTAATCCATTAAATCATTTGAAATATATAAGGAAATACATGTACATGAACCATAATCTTGTTTGATTTGTTATTTAAGAAAAAAAATATATATTATTTTTCTAAATGGTTTAAATACAGAAGAACCATATAACATACGTTTAAAATACTATGAAAGACCATAAATCAATAATAACACATACATTGTTCGATTTTTTCCCAAACTTATTGTAAAACTGTTCTGAACCCATTTTCTATGCAGTGAATTGTCTGAAAAACTGGATAATATATTGACCATATCCTTTACTGTATTGCGAAAAATTTGTTCGGGAAAATGAGCGATTTTTTATGGTAACCTATCTTAACCGCCTATTCCACATACTGTAAATTGGCGGGTTACCATTTGTCAAACTGGCAAATATGTACATGGAATGGTAAGCTTACTGTTAGCTCCGATAGTATGAGAAATGGTTAAATGACAATTGCTAATAGTTATCTACAGTATGAGAAACACTACATTTACTGTTTGTCATTATGCGGGGAATCAGGACCTTCAAGGTGTATGGGTACTACTTTTGTTTTCGTTCACTCTATCTGTGTAATTCTTTCACGATTGTCTCTACTGTACCTCATGATAATTAAAGTATCTTTTGTTATTTGGGTGTCCACTGCCATACAAACAGAGTCCAATGTATTTTGAAGTAACTGTCCTATGAAATATAATCTGTATATTGAGGCGCGGAATATAATCTACACTACTCTTAAAGCCTTGAAGTGCTATTATAAAAACATTGGAACATGTAATATTGTATGGTACAAAAGAGACAATCGGGAGAGAATTACACAGATAGTTTAGTTCTGGGATAAAAACTTTAACAGATTACCATTTTCAGGGTGGTAACTCAATTTCAGGTTTGAGATACCCGTTTTTTTCCATTTGCACTTTTTTGGACTACATAACCCCTAGGTCTTGTGTTACATGAAAAATTACCCAGTAAAAAATGCACTTTGAAGTATGAGATTAACTTGTGAATGCTAAAACGTTCCTTCACAACAAACCATGTAATATGAGGACGATTGAAGTTAAAAGTAATTTGTTTGAATACTGCCATGCAGTATCATATTCGATGAGGATCGGAATGACTAAGTATATTTATTAAATTTTATATTCATGTAACATGTATGCAATCATTATTGAGCAATACCCAGCAAACCAGAAAGCAGTTGAATTGCGCCTTTACAGCAAGTCATTAAATGAAAATCAGCTATACATAATTGACAAAAACAAATTAGAACACACTACTTTTGAGCTATTTGCTCTAGAAAACTTAAGTTATTTAACTAAACCAACCGATTCAAAGATGCCATTTGATAGAAAACTTAATAATCTTTCGTATAAGGGTAAAAAAACTGTGATAAGTTTGACAATTTTCAAGTTATAGCCAGTTAAGGCAATAAGAGTAAAAACATGGGAAGTTCAATAACTACGTAACGGGTGAGATTTGACCATATGCGTAGAACATTTTTTTTTTCACCATTTATGGTCCTCTATCTCCCTTTAAAAAATTTGCACTCACGAACCTAACACAGGCTCTATTTTTTCCTAAACTGCTTAATCGATTATATAGAACTATAGCCTAGGATATGCCAAAAAACTTTGTCGAAGACCGCAACGTTATCAGACACTCGTGAAACAAGCTATAGCGTCGACAATGCATGCCCAATCAATGAAATTTTATTGCTATTATTATTCCTTTATGTGTTGAATGTTAAGCACCACCAGGACTTCAGTAAGTAACATCTTTTCTCTCAAGCTTCAGATGACTTCGACAAGTTCAATTTAATTGGTTATGTGATTTAAGGATAGAACCCCTAACGAGAAAAATGCAAAAACGATGTTTTCCATATGAACTTCCATACAAACTTCAGAAGGGTTTAGCACCGTCCAAACGCTAACGGATTTGGTTGAAAATTTGACCAGAACATCATGGCGTCAAATAGAACGAAATAAAAGGGGTGCCTATCAAACTTTTTGACATAGCCTACAAAATCGTGCAAAAAAAACGCGTATTTTGTTCTACACTTAAAGAATTTAAGGTAATCTGCCATTGTAGTGTAATTCTGTAACATTATTAATATGTATAATTTCATTTTTTTTTTGATATTGTACTATTTTATGTTTATGAACATCAAAAAATGAAAGATGAAAGTAAGACTTTAGCGGGTTTCCCGGTTATTATCTAAAATTCCTGTTTTTTCCGCTTTTTTCCCGGTTGTTTCGAATTTCCATCTTTTTTTTTTGGACGGGTGGTCACTTTTTTAAACGACAAATCAAATTTTGAGTTTTTTTCGGTAACTTTTTCGGTAATTTTTTCCGATTTTAACATTCTATAGCTTGGAGTAAATTTTCAATGTGATCATTTCTGGTCTGGACAATTGAAAAGAATTATTGGTGTTGTTTTTTTTTTTAATTTGGAAGTTCAAATGATTTGTAGTACCGTGCGTGCACCATATTATAGACAGCTCCATATTCTGAACAGTTGGAACATCCAAAATAGATTTTCCTCTTATAAAGCAACATAAATCGAGAATTGAGACGTTGTTAATTTAATTTAGTGTCTCTAAACCAATCGTTACATAAAACGACGTTTCTGACCCAACTGCGAAAGTGGAGTAAACGAGATTTGTGGAAAAAAATTAAGACATTCATGGAGGCCAAAACTCTAAACAGTAAGCACTATATGATTTTCTGAAGAATCTCTGAAATATTTTGATGCGTGAAATTACAGCGGTCGCTTCCAAAATATTCTTACTTCATTTGCTTGTGAAACTCCCAGAACAACAACAGAAAAACAGAATGTCCAGAGAAAGTGTTTAAGAGGATACTGGTGAAATGTTTGAAGAGATTACTTATTATTTATGAATGAATTTTGGATCAACTTTTTGGGGAACCTGTTTAGTAAAAACAAGTAGGCTGAAATCGGAAAGTAAGGCACACTTTCTTAGATTGAAGAAATCCTAGATTATTTCTGGTATTAATCTAGCATTATCCTTGAAATTCTAGTGGGGGCATTTCTTTTGACATTCTTCCATTTATCAGGTTTGCTACAGATGCTTTTGATGGTCCGAGCAGAAGAGAACAACAACAGCATGGTGACGTCCATAAACCACGTGGTCATTTTAAGGGGGGAGTGGGGTTAGGGCAAAGACCATGGTCCATACAAAATTAAAATTTTTTGTATGAACAAAAGACCACGCGGGACGGTTGGGGGTTGGAAATGCCCAGAAAAATGACCACGTGGTTTATGGACAGACCCCATAAAAAATGTGGCAAAATAAATGAAAAATGGAATCAGTAATTTTTATATTATCAACATAAACTTATCTGCAGTGCAAAGACTAGGAATTGGGTTATGTGAAGCCGAATCAATACAAATAACGCTGGCACCACTGCCACGAGCTTTCTATTTTCAACAAAACCACCGGCCGGTGACTAACGCTAACAAAAAATATTATGAGCTAACAAACTTTGTTTTGATCTTAATGAGCCGAGCTTTAGAAGATGCATTTAAGCTCTGTTTAAAAAATGAAACACTTTTGATAAAAAACAATAAACAATTATTGTTCCATCTTCGAATGCTTTGAGTTAAATGTACGTGACATAGGATGACTTTGGGAATTATGGGCAAATATTTGGTCGTATAATTCAGCTTGGTTGGAAAAAAAATAGTTAAACATGTTAAAAAAAAACTTCCATAATGAAGAGAACAAAACTGTCGAAAATACATAAGTTCCCCTACTTTGTATGAGACCCGGATATCCGTTTAGTTTAATTACCAACGAAACAAAAGCAATAAAACTCACCTTGCAATCCATTCAACTCGACCACATTCTTCTTGTCGACAAAATGTTTCTCGTCTGGCTGCAGTAGCAAAATCTTCTTGCCGTTGAGCGAAAGCGTGTTCAAAACCTTCGAACGGGAAGCGGATTCGGCCGAGTCAAACTTGGCGATGAAAACGTTCGTCGTCAACGGTTTGTGGGTCACTTGCTGCAGCCTGACGATGGTGGCAAAGCCACAAAAGAATTTGTTTATTTCCTCCTCGGTTACATTCTGCGGACAATTTCCGATTAGCACTGAAACGCCAGGATAGAAACGAAATAAGCACATTTCAAATAACACGCTGGATTTAACCCACCTGTATCTTCGGTCTTGGATTCGACTATTTGGGTTTTAATCTCCTTGAGCAACAGCTCGAAGCCACTCACCAGTGGCTCACTTTTCGAGCATGATGCTGAAACATGAAGACCTTCGGTTAGCAAACAAAGTTGACCAATTTCAGAACCAAACTTACCACTGGCGCCAGCTTCCGGACCACTAGTTACAGTTTGTTTCGTCATCTCTTCGGCTGGTGGCTGGAATTGCACAAAACGTAAACAAAACAAAAGCGTCATCATCCACCATAATCAACCACGCACGCAATTTGCATTGATCCGAAAAACCGAGCAGAAACTTACCGTATGGCGAAACTTTCATGCTTGTGATGTTGCTTTCGAACAGGTGCACACTTTGAACACTTTTGCAAACCAAATTTTCAACTTTTACGGCGATAATTTCCACAAAATTCACAAATCTGCGTCTATTCGCGCTTGTTGAAAATTTTCGAAGTAAACAGCACACACGCAAGTCGATCGAATCGAAGGTAGCTGTCAAATGTATCGTAGGTTACGAATCTGCAGCAGTGATGCCAGCGCATCAATAAAATTGAGTAACCAATCGGAACGAAATGAAAATGAAATACTGTAGACGTTCGTTAGGGAAGATTCAAATATTACGTCCATCGTTTTTCGGGATTTCTAGACCCCCCCCCCTCCCCCCTCTGTCACGCACTTTTCCTATACCCAATACCCGTACTGTCACACTTTTCTAGACCCCCCCCTCCCCCAAATGTTGGACGTAATTTTTGAACGTTCCCTTACACTGAGAGATCAAAGTACTCTTTAAAGAGTGAAAAAGTACCCTTTTCGAGAGTAACTACACGCTAAGATCAGTTTACCCATAAATGAGTAGTTGATTCACCCATATTTGGGTTTTATATGCATTACTCATATTATGGGTAAAATGTACTGAGAAAAAACGGTAAACAATACCCATATTGTTGGTTAAGTGAGTTTACTCAAATATGGGTAATCATGATTTACCCATATTTGGATGAAAATTGGGAAAATTGGCAGTCGCGATCACTTTTGTGGAAGCAGCAGCAGCAGTGAGCAAAACCACGACTGGGAGGAGGAATTCGGCCATAATCATCGGGATGTACGAGACAAGCTGGTGGAAATTACACACTGTGACGCCCAGTTGAGATTGCTGAAACGCAAGTGAAAGCTGCCGCCACCTGGCAATGATTTAGAAAAAAGCTTTCCGGTGGGGATTATCCGAGAGGTAAGTGTTTCAGAGCTCAGGATCTTACCGTGAGGGAAATTTACTGGACTCAACCACAAATGTTTTTTTCAGATATGGTTTTCATTGGCCAAGTGGACATCCGTCGTCAGAACTCCTGAGGTGAACGGTACGCAATAGGATGTTTTCCGTGCCCATATCAAGAGTACGATGCCACCGTTGCCGACGTTCAGCCGGAATCGATCCCTTCGATTGCTACAAAGTGCACCAGCCGGTCTGTCGTCGCCAGCATCTCCCTCGTTGGCTCCGATTCCACGGTGCGATGGCATGCCGCCACAGCGGGGTATATCGTGGGATCTCCGCCACCATCCCGAGCACCACCTCATCCGATGTACTAGGATTGACCACAGCTGTCGTAAACTAGGTCGCTAACGATGCGAGCAGGAGCGCAATTTTATCATTTTTTTTCTACTGCTGTTTTAATATGTATTAGTTTGTTTAAGATTATAATAAAGCTTCTTGTTTCTTTTTTATTTAATTTCACCGCACATTCTCTAAATTAATATGAATAAAAAATATTAATAAATTTTAACTAAATATAAATTTTAAAGAGAAAACATTTACTCAAATATGCGTAAAATTTATCCAAAATAAAATATTTATATATGGGTAAATATTACCTATATTTTTCATATATCCCCATTACTCAAATATGGGTAATGGGGCTTTACCCATAAAATGAGGTTGTGCACTTTTCGGCGATTATGAGTAAACTTTACTCATATTTGGGTAAACTGACCTTAGCGTGTATAGGTGAACTCATAAAAAGAGTAAACGGCCTTTACTCTTTAAAGGGTAAACTGCTTGTACGTCAAATCAACGTGTGATTTTTACTCTTTTTTTGGAACGATTTCAAATTATGAAGAGAGTAAAATTTACCCTCTTTATCTTTTTATGGGAACTTAGTGATAATTTTGAACTTTTAAATAATCAAATAAATAATAAACAACTTAAAAAAGATTTTTTTGCGAAATATTTATTAATTTTTGTTATTTCACTTTTTATTGTTTGTTAATTGCTGTAGGATTTGCCAGTTGGACCACGAACAACTTTTATCCCCGCACCAAGTTGAAGGAATCCTGGACCAAACTTTGATCCAGGTGTAGGTCAAAAGAAAGGCCCCCCTCGGAGCCACCGACATCCTAATGAAAGAAATAATTTACTAATTAGTTGGCGACTTAACAACGCAGTTGAGTATTTTGTTTTACTTACCCGCAAAAATCTGCAAAATCACATCAGTCAGTCAGACTGGATGTTCCTCAGGATGCGCCTCGAAAATGCTCAACAACATTTTCACTCATTAAAGAGTACCTGGTCGGAATTATAAAAAGGGCCAAATTTACCCATTTTCAAAATTTGACAGGTACCCTTTATTTTGACAGCTTCATATACCGTATTACCCCGTTAATACGACACCGACTGTTGTCGAATAACCGGGGTAAACTTTTAATTCGACAAACTGGTCACCCTACACCACCATGCTCATTGAAATTTGGGAACTCTATTTTTGTTTTTGTTTTGATTTCCGGATTTGTTGTGAAACATAATTTCATCAGATATTGCAGTGGTGCGAGTGAAAAGCTCATTCTTTCTACGATTGTTGCCATCCTCAGTTCATTTCGGTAGGTCTCCAGGCGGTTTCGGTGTTGAATAGCACCAATTCAGAACTTTCGGAATTAGCGGCCGCAAGAGGAGCTGCTGCGGTGCGAGTATAAGCGCAATATCAAACTGTTTTGCATTTACAGTGTACATCGCTGTGACATTTGAACACTTTTTAATTCGACACTTGTCGAATAAGCGGGGTACGAATTAAAAAATGTCGTATTAAAACGTGTCGAACCAACGGGGTCAGACGGTACTTGCAAAAAGTACAGTCTGTTTATAACACAGTCCCGCAAAGAGTGAAACCAAATCTACCTATCGAACTGTCAAATCGGCTACCTATCGAGCACGCCAGCAAAATTGTGAAAACAAAGTCGGGCGAAGAAGAAGAACAACACTCAAAAGAAGTTGTCTTTGCGTGTCTCTATATATACAGTCTCTAGCAAAAAGAGGGTACTTTTTATTCCTTAAAGGGTAATGCCGGATTCGCAGTGCAGTGCATTATTATTCGGTAAATAATTCTGGAGCTCGATTTGAATAGGTCGTATGTGCTTTTGTCGATATAAAATTCGGTCAGTTTATTTTAGTCATTGTAGCAATATGACAGATATTTTACAAACTTTTAATGATGGAACAGAAATCCTGTTTTGTGAGGATTCTGCTGTATGTATCAACTTTGCTCATTTTCAACTGTTTTCGCTATAATAAAGTGAATCCAACTGATCGAATTTTTAATCGACAAAAGCACATACGACCTAATCAAATCGAGCTCCAGAATTATTCGAGAAACGCGGACTCAACCCCGTTTTGTTTGCAAGCAAATCTAGAGACAAATTTCATGTGTTAAATCGCTTTGGTCACATCTGTCATTCGGGTTTCTCTTTTCTCTAGACTTTATTCTCTGCGCTCTCTTAAATGTAGTACGGAGATCGCAAGAAATTTCTTGGCCTATCTCGATGCGTGGAAAATTCAGGCAAGGAATCGCTTAAGAAATAAAAAAGCGTCGCTTTATTCCGGATCCTAGTACCACAGACAAACAGACGTAGCACTTGCGAAATTTCCATCGACCACGCTTTTAACGATCACTTTAAATTTTTATAGGTTTTTTTTTTTAATATCAAGGATATTACTGTCAATAACATTGATTCCTGTAATTGATGAAAATTCATCTTTTTTCGTATACAATTGGGTTTTTAAATTTTGAAAAATGTATTGATTTTTTAATTCTATACGAAAGAGCAGCTTTTCTGAGCCACTATGATTTTTTTCTGATTTTTAGAACTTTATTTTGATACCTAAAATCAATTACAAAGAGATTTTTTGAAATCACCTTTTGACAGCTGGGCAACTGCTTGACAGCTCCGCCCAGTACAAAATGCGACGAGGGGTGATTCGACAAATCGCTCCCATACAAACTTCATATTGATTTTTAAATAGGTTCCCGGGCACCAAAATTCGTGAAAATTTGGATTTCGGCTCAGTTTTGCATGGAGATTCAGAATATGGAATTATCCTAACACCGCTAAAGAAGCCAATTTAGATGATTTCTTGTTAATAAATCAACAGCATAAATCATTTTCTAATGCAGTACACGAGAAATACACTACCCTCGATAGGTGGATTGATCTGTTTTTCGCCAGTTGCCAACATCCGAGTGACAAAATCAAAACAGAAAAAGTGTTGCCGTTCAGACGGCTGTTCACTCTTCGCTTCTCTACCTATTTTCTCTGCTTCCCCCCATGCGAAGTGTGACAGCGACGGTGACAGAGATAGCAGAGCAGAGCTAGAAGAGAAGATAAATAATTTCCGTTTCCATTCCACATGTATCCCTACTTCAATAAAGACGCGTTTATCACAGTAGTTACTTTTGTTCGATGGGTCGCCGTGCGCGTATTCCGAAGTTTCCCTTCCGCCGGTTGTCCACCGTTAGTTGTCAGAATTCCCTGCGTAGCCTGTCCGGTCGTACTGGATTCTGCCCCACAGGTTATGGGCCCAGGGAACGGTCGAAAATAAGTGAAGTGATTTGTGTTCGGACATTGCATCTCGAGAATTGGTGGCATCCATTTTGTTCGGCGATCGACTGCTCAGATCGACGGGTGCGTCTCTGTAGTAGTGCGGACCGTTATTCATCGCGAGTGATGGGAGCAGTGGTGCCGTTGGGTGGACTGTGACTGTGACTGTGACTGACTGGTTCGTTTTCGTTGTCGGCGCGAGAGTTTGTTTTGGTAGCTGCTCGGCCGGTTGGTGCGTGCGAACGTTCGAGTCGGTGGAAAACACTTTCAGTGCGGATGAAAGTTGTCGTGCGCGAGTGAATAGGAGAGAAAATTTTCCGAGAACAAGTTTCTGTTCGCGCGCCTGGTAAATAAAATTACCAGACATAGCGGCTGCTTATGGAAATGCTGCTAAAACGGGAAGACCTCTGGTCTGTGTTGGCTGACCCAAAGCCACAGGCCGTGACCGCAGCGTGGACAAGATCAGACGAAAAGTGCCATGCAACGATTGTGCTCTATCTTGAAGACAGTCAATTGAGTTTGATCAAAGACGCGGTGTCGGCTCAAGATGTGTGGAATAAACTAAACATATACCACGAGAAAGCTACGATGACCTCTCGCGTTTCTCTATTGAAAAAGATCTGTAGCTTGAACTTGAGTGAAAGTGGTGATGTTGAACAGCATCTGATTGAGCTGGAAGAATTATTCGATCGACTCGCGTGTGCCGGACAAGCTCTGGAAGACCCGTTGAAAATCGCGATGACGCTCAGAAGCCTCCCGGATTCGTACAGTGGCCTAGTGACGGCGCTTGAAAGCCGGCCGGCGGCGGATTTGACAATCCACTTATCCGCGAGCGGTAATGGCGGCGGTGGGCACAACTAACCGATTCGCATTTTGACGTTTCATGGGGATCGCAATCGGTTGGCGCCACCGAACGGTAGGCGAAGAGGTGAGGAGGAGAATGAAACTGTTTTGACTTTCCCCCAAGAAACGTCAAAATCCGAACCGGTGGGTTATGCCCGCCGCCGCCATTACCGCTCGCGGATAAGTGGATACCGTTTGTCAAACAACGACTGTTGGATGAATACCAACGAAGAGCGGAACGAAGTGTCGGTTTGGGGGAAAAAGTGATGAAAATGCAATCCAGGCAGAAGAAGAGGGTGTGTTACCACTGCCAAAAGCCCGGACATTTCTGGAAGGATTGCCGGTTGTTGCAGCAACAGCAGCAGCAGCAGTCGAAGAAGTTCCGAAAAGTGGCAAGCAAGAAAAGAAGAAGAAAAGTGATGCGAAGCAGATCGCGGAAAGTGGTTCGGGTTCATTCAATATTACGCAACGCAAAATTTGATAGTTTTAGACCCCCTCCCTCCTTCTGGCCCACATTCGTCGTCCATGAAGAAGTCATCCATGAAGAAGTCTTAATGACACACACATAATGTTTGCAAGCGTGACACGAGTTTGTGAACAACCAGCAACGTCTTCAACTGCTCTCCTGATATAGAACACAGAACGTACTGTTCCATCGAGGATACCGATAATGATCGGATTTCGATGATCGACCTTGACTCGGATGATAGGATATCGGCTCCAATTCCACTAGCACTGAGAGTTGAGATTAACAATTCACACGGTTTGTCATTGCAGTCACTCTGCAACACGAAGGATGCAGTCCCCATGCCTCGAGTAGGTATCGGTACCGAAATGCAAGGCGACGGACAGGCACGCGGTACTCTCTTCACGTTGACGGCCGATCCTTTACTCGGGAACGCTGGCACCTCAGCTGGCAGTTGTTCACATACAGACTTACCAGATGGAGGAGCAGACACGATCAACTTCTCCATACTTGCATCAGAATGTTGGACTTTCAACAACTCACACTCCACGAAAAGCTCGACATATTCTGGATCCGCCTTGTAAGTCTCCAGGTAGGAATGAACTTCTTCAGACTCATGCCCACAATCTTCCAATTGCTGCTTAAGGAACTGTATAAACACCTCTTCTTTCTCTGCAGTACAATCAAAACAGATATTGCTGAGGGCTTCCTCGATGCACGTCAGCTTCACTTCAGTCTCACTAATCTGCAGCAAGAGCTCAACTTTTTCTGCCATGTTCAAAATTCACTTCCGCACTGACAATGTTCACAAATTCAGTACGCATTCACTTAACTGATCACAGCAAATGTTCTTGTTGGAATCGTCAGTTTCACAACAGCTTCGGATTCACTATCTCGCACTGTGCTTCTGATTCACAGGATACGGATCTCTCAACATATTGCAGACTACATCTCAAATTGGACTATCACACTTTTTTTGGTATGCCTAAAAAGTGTGATAAAAGTGCACATTTGGCTCGGATCGTCTCGACGTCTTCGGTGCACTTATTCCTCCATTTACAAGGAATAAGTGCACCGAAGACCTCAATAGACTATTCCCGTCTGACCTAACCCCCCTTTTTTATATTTTTCTTCGAAAGACATTTGGATTTCATGATCATTGCCGCTTTTGAATATTTTTTATATGTATTCCTGATTTTCATACAAATTTTTGAAAACTCGAAAAATCTCTCCAATTGGGTTGTTTAGTGAATTAAATATTGCCATTTTCTTTAGCCTAATCGAAAGAGCTCATTTTTCTGAGTATGAGGTGATTTTATTGCGTTCCAATTCCTTTGTTTTGATGGTTTATAAACAAAACAGTTTTAATTTTTGTAGATAGAATGACAGTTCAATCGATAAAGTGACAGTTCGCCCCGAACAAAAAATTTTCCCCATACAAACTTTAAATGCATTTTAAAAATAGTTCCCGGGCACCAAAAATGATGAAATTTTGGATTTCGACTATTTTTTGGACGGAGATTCCGATTATGCAATAATCTGGATACCCCTAAAGAACCCAATTTGAAATTAATGTCACCGTGCGAAGGTCTTGTAAGCAATTTTATTGCTCTTTTCGCATAAACTAAGGATCGTATTGCACTTTTGTATGGATCATTACTGCTTTTTTAGGGATTTTCAGTTCAATTCTGTGGAACATGCAAATATATGTTATGGATCGTTTCGTATTTGTTTAAGGATCGTTTTTGTGGTTTTACTGGTACAAAAAAAGACTTGCGTGAATCTAACATCCAGCAACCAACAACCTTTTTTATTTTTCCGTGTTTTTACTGGTTGGTGTGAATCTAACAACCAGTTTTTGTACCGTACTTCAACAATGGAGTGACTTTGTACCGATAAGACGTTTATTCATGTAAATCATATGCCCGACCAGTTGCAACAACTGAAAATGTTGCGCGACGACAAAAATGTTGCATCGCATAAAAAAATGTTGCATGCCTGTAAAATGTCACCTCTATAAGAATACCAACATAGGTTGAATGTAACGCGATTTTAAAAAATGTTGCACGATATGGAAAATGAAACATAAGATGAAACTTGTTGCACGACATGGAAAATGTTGCATCAGATGAAAAATGTTGCATGCCAGCAAAATGTTACCTCTAGTTGAATACAAATGTAGGTTTAATGTTGCGCGTTATAAAAAATGTTGCATAAGAAAATTGTTGCACAACCAAAATAATGTTGCATGCCTGTAAAACATCTCCATGAGAATATAAGCATAGGTTGAATGTCACACGATATTAAAAATGTGCACGATGTGGAAAATGAAGCATGAGATAAAACTTGTTGCACGACATGGAAAATGTTGCATCAGAAGAAAAATGTTGCATGCCAGCAAAATGTTACCTCTAGTTGAATACAAATGTAGGTTTAATGTTGCGCGTTATAAAAAATGTTGCATAAGAAAATTGTTGCACAACCAAAATAATGTTGCATGCCTGTAAAACATCTCCATGAGAATATAAGCATAGGTTGAATGTCACACGATATTAAAAATGTGCACGATGTGGAAAATGAAGCATGAGATAAAACTTGTTGCACGACATGGAAAATGTTGCATCAGAAGAAAAATGTTGCATGCCTGCAAAATGTTACCTCAAGTAGATTACAAATGCAAGTTCAATGTTGCGCGTTATAAAAAATTTTGCATGATAAGAAAATTATTGCACAACCAAAAAAATCTAGATTGAGTTCAAATAAAGGCGAAAGTAACATGAGAGAGTTCTCTTCATCGACTCTCTCTTCCTCAAATTAAAGTGACAAGATGCAAGAATGGTTGCACTTTTTGGTCATAAATCGCTAGGTTGTAATGCAATCTAGCGTCTAAGTGTAAAAAAGTTTGATTGAATTTGCATCTTGTCACTTTAATTTGCAGAAGAGAGAGTCGATGAAGAGAACTCTCTCATGTTACTTTCGCCCTTATTTAAACTCAATCTAGAAATGTTGCAAACCTGTAAAATATCTCCTCCATGAGAATATAAGCATAGGTTAAATGTCACGCGATATTAAAAATGTGCACGATATGGAAAATGAAGCATGAGATGAAACTTGTTGCACGGCATGGAAAATGTTGCATCAGAAGAAAAATGTTGCATGCCTGCAAAATGTTACCTCTAGTTGAATACAAATGCAGGTTTAATGTTGTGCGCGTTATAGAAAATGTTGCATGATATGAAAATTGTTGCACAACCAAAACAATTTTGCAAACCTGTAAAATATCTCCTCCATGAGAATATTATCATAGGTTGAATGTTACGCGATATTAAAAATGTGCACGATATGGAAAATGAAGCATGAAATGAAACTTGTTGCACGACATGGAAAATGTTGCATCAGAAGAAAAATGTTGCATGCCTGCAAAATGTTACCTCAAGTAGAATACAAATGCAGGTTTAATGTTGTGCGTTATAAAAAATGTTGCATGATAAGAAAAATGCACGACATGTAAAATGTTGCATCAGAAGAAAAATGTTGCATGCCTGCAAAATGTTACCTCAAGTAGAATACTAATGTGGGTTTGATGTCGCACGCTATTAAAAATGTTGCATGATAAGAAAATTGTTGCACAGCAAAAATAAATGTTGCATGCTGCAAAACGCGAGACAAAACGCCACCTCCTGGGAAATAATACGGCAAGTTTAATGTCACGCAATGGTAAAAATGTTGCATGACATGAAAATTGTTGCACCGCAAAAAAAAATGTTGCATGCTGCAAAATGCCACCTCCTGAGAAAAAATGACATGAAAATTGTTGCATCGCATGAAAAATGTTGCATAATTGTATAATGCCACTCCCATATGAATGCCTATATGCTCCATAAGAATATTGAAGTGGGTTGAATGTCACGCGATATAAAAAATGTTGTATTGCATTAAAAATGTTGCACCGCGTGAAAAATGTTACATGCCTGCAAAATATCACCAGCGTTAGAATACCAACGTGAGTCGGATGTCACGCGCGATATTGAAAATATTGCACGATATTAAAAAAAAGTTTCTAGTAAAATACTCATGTCATTTGAATGTCGTCCGGTATTGCAAATTTTATGTCCCCGGCCTTAATCTTTAGTTTAGACCCCAAGTCAACTATCAAGTGCATCAAAATGAGGGGAGCGTTCGAATTTTATGTTATAGAATTTTTGTTCGAATAATTGATTTTTTCTAATATAAGAGTCACCAACCAGAAAAAGGTGGTTTGGCAAAAACTGCCCGAGAGAAAGTTTATGTCCCCGGCCTTAATCTTTAGTTTGGACCCCAAGTCAACTATCAAGGGCATCAAAATAAGGGGAGCGTTCGAATTTTATGTTATAGAATTTTTGTTCGAATAATTGATTTTTTCTAATATAAGAGTCACTAACCAGATAAAGGTCATTTGGCAAAAACTGCCCGAGAGAAAGTTTATGTCCCCGGCCTTAATCTTTTGTTTAGACCCCAAGTCAACTATCAAGGGCATCAAAATAAGGGGAGCGTTCGAATTTTATGTTATAGAATTTTTATTCGAATATTTTATGTTTTCTAGTATAAGAGTCACCAACCAGAAACAGGTCATTTGGCAAAAACTGCCCAAGAGAAAGTTTATGTCCCCGGCCTTAATCTTTTGTTTAGACCCCAAGTCAACTATCAAGGGCATCAAAATAAGGGGAGCGTTCGAATTTTATGTTATAGAATTTTTATTCGAATATTTTATGTTTTCTAGTATAAGAGTCACCAACCAGATAAAGGTCATTTGGCAAAAACTGCCCGAGAGAAAGTTTATGTCCCCGGCCTTAATCTTTTGTTTAGACCCCAAGTCAACTATCAAGGGCATCAAAATAAGGGGAGCGTTCGAATTTTATGTTATAGAATTTTTGTTCGAATAATTGATTTTTTCTAATATAAGAGTCACCAACCAGAAAAAGGTGGTTTGGCAAAAACTGCCCGAGAGAAAGTTTATGTCCCCGACCTTAATCTTTAGTTTAGACCCCAAGTCAACTATCAAGAGCATCAAAATAAGGGGAGCGTTCGAATTTTATGTTCTAGAATTTTTATTCGAATATTTAATTTTTTCTAGTATAAGGGTCACCAACCAGAAACAGGTCATTTGGCAAAAACTGCCCGAGAGAAAGTTTATGTCCCCGGCCTTAATCTTTTGTTTGGACCCCAAGTCAACTATCAAGGGCATCAAAATAAGGGGAGCGTTCGAATTTTATGTAATAGAATTTTTGTTCGAATAATTGATTTTTTCTAATATAAGAGTCACCAATCAGAAAAAGGTGGTTTGGCAAAAACTGCCCGAGAGAAAGTTTATGTCCCCGGCCTTAATCTTTAGTTTAGACCCCAAGTCAACTATCAAGGGCATCAAAATAAGGGGAGCGTTCGAATTTTATGTTATAGAATTTTTGTTCGAATAATTGATTTTTTCTAGTATAAAAGTCACCAACCAGAAAAAGGTCATTTGGCAAAAACTGCCCGAGAGAAAGTTTATGTCCCCGGCCTTAATCTTTAGTTTAGACCCCAAGTCAACTATCAAGGGCATCAAAATAAGGGGAGCGTTCGAATTTTATGTTATAGAATTTTTGTTCGAATAATTGATTTTTTCTAGTATAAAAGTCACCAACCAGAAAAAGGTCATTTGGCAAAAACTGCCCGAGAGAAAGTTTATGTCCCCGGCCTTAATCTTTAGTTTAGACCCCAAGTCAACTATCAAGGGCATCAAAATAAGGGGAGCGTTCGAATTTTATGTAATAGAATTTTTGTTCGAATAATTGATTTTTTCTAATATAAGAGTCACCAATCAGAAAAAGGTGGTTTGGCAAAAACTGCCCGAGAGAAAGTTTATGTCCCCGGCCTTAATCTTTTGTTTGGACCCCAAGTCAACTATCAAGGGCATCAAAATAAGGGGAGCGTTCGAATTTTATGTTATAGAATTTTTGTTCGAATAATTGATTTTTTCTAATATAAGAGTCACCAACCAGAAAAAGGTGGTTTGGCAAAAACTGCCCGAGAGAAAGTTTATGTCCCCGACCTTAATCTTTAGTTTAGACCCCAAGTCAACTATCAAGAGCATCAAAATAAGGGGAGCGTTCGAATTTTATGTTCTAGAATTTTTATTCGAATATTTAATTTTTTCTAGTATAAGGGTCACCAACCAGAAACAGGTCATTTGGCAAAAACTGCCCGAGAGAAAGTTTATGTCCCCGGCCTTAATCTTTTGTTTGGACCCCAAGTCAACTATCAAGGGCATCAAAATAAGGGGAGCGTTCGAATTTTATGTAATAGAATTTTTGTTCGAATAATTGATTTTTTCTAATATAAGAGTCACCAACCAGAAAAAGGTGGTTTGACAAAAACTGCCCGAGAGAAAGTGTATGTCCCTGACCTTAATCTTTAGTTAAGACCCCAAGTCAACTATCAAGAACATCAAAATAAGGGGAGCGTTCGAATTTTATGTTCTAGAGTTTTTATTCGAATATTTAATTTTTTCTAGTATAAGAGTCACCAACCAGAAACAGGTCATTTGGCAAAAACTGCCCGAGAGAAAGTTTATGTCCCCGGCCTTAATCTTTTGTTTAGACCCCAAGTCAACTATCAAGGGCATCAAAATAAGGGGAGCGTTCGAATTTTATGTAATAGAATTTTTGTTCGAATAATTGATTTTTTTCTAATATAAGAGTCACCAACCAGAAAAAGGTGGTTTGGCAAAAACTGCCCGAGAGAAAGTTTATGTCCCCGGCCTTAATCTTTTGTTTAGACCCCAAGTCAACTATCAAGGGCATCAAAATAAGGGGAGCGTTCGAATTTTATGTTCTAGAATTTTTGTTCGAATGATTGATTTTTTCTAATATAAGAGTCACCAACCAGAAAAAGGTGGTTTGGCAAAAACTGCCCGAGAGAAAGTTTATGTCCCCGACCTTAATCTTTAGTTTAGACCCCAAGTCAACTATCAAGGGCATCAAAATAAGGGGAGCGTTCGAATTTTATGTTCTAGAATTTTTGTTCGAATATTTAATTTTTTCTAGTATAAGAGTCACCAACCAGAAACAGGTCATTTGGCAAAAACTGCCCGAGAGAAAGTTTATGTCCCCGGCCTTAATCTTTTGTTTAGACCCCAAGTCAACTATCAAGGGCATCAAAATAAGGGGAGCGTTCGAATTTTATGTAATAGAATTTTTGTTCGAATAATTGATTTTTTCTAATATAAGAGTCACCAATCAGTAAAAGGTGGTTTGGCAAAAACTGCCCGAGAGAAAGTTTATGTCCCCGGCCTTAATCTTTAGTTTAGACCCCAAGTCAACTATCAAGGGCATCAAAATAAAAGGAGCGTTCGAATTTTATGTTATAGAATTTTTATTCGATTAATTGATTTTTTTTCAGTATAAGACTCACCAACCAGATAAAGGTCATTTGGCAAAAACTGCCCGAGAGAAAGTTTATGTCCCCGACCTTAATTTTTAGTTAAGACCCCAAATCAACTATCAAGTGCATCAAAATGAGGGGAGCGTTCGAATTTTATGTTATAGAATTTTTGTTCGAATAATTGATTTTTTCTAGTATAAGAGTCACCAACCAGAAAAGGTGGTTTGGCAAAAACTGCCCGAGAGAAAGTTTATGTCCCCGGCCTTAGTCTTTTGTTTAGACCCCAAGTCAACTATCAAGGGCATCAAAATGAGGGGAGCGTTCGAATTTTATGTAATAGAATTTTTGTTCGAATAATTGATTTTTTCTAATATAAGAGTCACCAACCAGAAAAAGGTGGTTTGGCAAAAACTGCCCGAGAGAAAGTTTATGTCCCCGGCCTTAGTCTTTTGTTTAGACCCCAAGTCAACTATCAAGGGCATCAAAATAAGGGGAGCGTTCGAATTTTATGTTATAGAATTTTTGTTCGAATAATTGATTTTTTCTAGTATAAGAGTCACCAACCAGAAAAGGTGGTTTGGCAAAAACTGCCCGAGAGAAAGTTTATGTCCCCGACCTTAATCTTTAGTTTAGACCCCAAGTCAACTATCAAGGGCATCAAAATAAGGGGAGCGTTCGAATTTTATGTTATAGAATTTTTGTTCGAATAATTGATTTTTTCTAATATAAGAGTCACCAACCAGAAAAAGGTGGTTTGGCAAAAACTGCCCGAGAGAAAGTTTATGTCCCCGGCCTTAATCTTTAGTTTGGACCCCAAGTCAACTATCAAGGGCATCAAAATAAGGGGAGCGTTCGAATTTTATGTTCTAGAATTTTTGTTCGAATAATTGATTTTTTCTAATATAAGAGTCACGAACCAGAAAAAGGTGGTTTGGCAAAAACTGCCCGAGAGAAAGTTTATGTCCCCGGCCTTAATCTTTAGTTTGGACCCCAAGTCAACTATCAAGGGCATCAAAATAAGGGGAGCGTTCGAATTTTATGTTCTAGAATTTTTATTCGAATAATTGATTTTTTTCAGTATAAAAGTCACCAACCAGAAAAAGGTCATTTGGCAAAAACTGCCCGAGAGAAAGTTTATGTCCCCGGCCTTAATCTTTAGTTTAGACCCCAAGTCAACTATCAAGGGCATCAAAATGAGGGGAGCGTTCGAATTTTATGTTATAGAATTTTTATTCGAATATTTTATGTTTTCTAGTATAAGAGTCACCAACCAGAAAAAGGTGGTTTGACAAAAACTGCCCGAGAGAAAGTTTATGTCCCCGGCCTTAATCTTTTGTTTAGACCCCAAGTCAACTATCAAGGGCATCAAAATAAGGGGAGCGTTCGAATTTTATGTTCTAGAATTTTTATTCGAATATTTTATGTTTTCTAGTATAAGAGTCACCAATCAGAAAAAGGTCATTTGGCAAAAACTGCCCGAGAGAAAGTTCATGTCCCCGGCCTTAATCTTTTGTTTAGACCCCAAGTCAACTATCAAGGGCATCAAAACAAGGGGAGCGTTCGAATTTTATGTTATAGAATTTTTGTTCGAATAATTGATTTTTTCTAATATAAGAGTCACCAACCAGAAAAAGGTGGTTTGGCAAAAACTGCCCGAGAGAAAGTTTATGTCCCCGGCCTTAATCTTTAGTTAAGACCTCAAGTCAACTATCAAGGGCATCAAAACAAGGGGAGCGTTCGAATTTTATGTTATAGAATTTTTGTTCGAATAATTGATTTTTTCTAATATAAGAGTCACCAACCAGAAAAAGGTGGTTTGGCAAAAACTGCCCGAGAGAAAGTTTATGTCCCCGGCCTTAATCTTTAGTTAAGACCTCAAGTCAACTATCAAGGGCATCAAAACAAGGGGAGCGTTCGAATTTTATGTTATAGAATTTTTGTTCGAATAATTGATTTTTTCTAATATAAGAGTCACCAACCAGAAAAAGGTGGTTTGGCAAAAACTGCCCGAGAGAAAGTTTATGTCCCCGACCTTAATCTTTAGTTTAGACCCCAAGTCAACTATCAAGGGCATCAAAATAAGGGAAGCGTTCGAATTTTATGTTCTAGAATTTTTATTCGAATATTTAATTTTTTCTAGTATAAGAGTCACCAACCAGAAACAGGTCATTTGGCAAAAACTGCCCGAGAGAAAGTTTATGTCCCCGGCCTTAATCTTTAGTTTAGACCCCAAGTCAACTATCAAGGGCATCAAAACAAGGGGAGCGTTCGAATTTTATGTTATAGAATTTTTGTTCGAATAATTGATTTTTTCTAATATAAGAGTCACCAACCAGAAAAAGGTGGTTTGGCAAAAACTGCCCGAGAGAAAGTTTATGTCCCCGGCCTTAATCTTTTGTTTAGACCCCAAGTCAACTATCAAGGGCATCAAAACAAGGGGAGCGTTCGAATTTTATGTTCTAGAATTTTTATTCGAATATTTAATGTTTTCTAGTATAAGAGTCACCAACCAGAAAAAGGTGGTTTGGCAAAAACTGCCCGAGAGAAAGTTTATGACCCCGGCCTTAATCTTTAGTTTAGACCCCAAGTCAACTATCAAGGGCATCAAAATGAGGGGAGCGTTTGAATTTTATGTTATAGAATTTTTATTCGAATATTTAATGTTTTCTAGTATAAGAGTCACCAACCAGAAAAAGGTGGTTTGGCAAAAACTGCCCGAGAGAAAGTTTATGTCCCCGGCCTTAATCTTTAGTTGAGACCCCAAGTCAACTATCATGGGCATCAAAATAAGGGGAGCGTTCGAAATTTATGTTCTAGAATTTTTATTCGAATATTTAATTTTTTCTAGTATAAGAGTCACCAACCAGAAAAAGGTGGTTTGGCAAAAACTGCCCGAGAGAAAGTTTATGTCCCCGGCCTTAATCTTTAGTTTAGAACCCAAGTCAACTATCAAGGGCATCAAAATAAGGGGAGCGTTCGAATTTTATGTTCTAGAATTTTTATTCGAATATTTAATGTTTTCTAGTATAAGAGTCACCAACCAGAAAAAGGTCATTTGGCAAAAACTGCCCGAGAGAAAGTTTATGTCCCCGGCCTTAATCTTTAGTTTAGACCCCAAGTCAACTATCAAGGGCATCAAAATGAGGGGAGCGTTCGAATTTTATGTTATAGAATTTTTATTCGAATATTTAATGTTTTCTAGTATAAGAGTCACCAACCAGAAAAAGGTGGTTTGGCAAAAACTGCCCGAGAGAAAGTTTATGTCCCCGGCCTTAATCTTTAGTTGAGACCCCAAGTCAACTATCAAGGGCATCAAAATAAGGGGAGCGTTCGAAATTTATGTTCTAGAATTTTTATTCGAATATTTAATTTTTTCTAGTATAAGAGTCACCAACCAGAAACAGGTCATTTGGCAAAAACTGCCCGAGAGAAAGTTTATGTCCCCGGCCTTAATCTTTAGTTTAGACCCCAAGTCAACTATCAAGGGCATCAAAATAAGGGGAGCGTTCGAATTTTATGTTATAGAATTTTTGTTCGAATAATTGATTTTTTCTAATATAAGAGTCACCAACCAGAAACAGGTCATTTGGCAAAAACTGCCCGAGAGAAAGTTTATGTCCCCGGCCTTAATCTTTTGTTTAGACCCCAAGTCAACTATCAAGGGCATCAAAATAAGGGGAGCGTTCGAATTTTATGTTATAGAATTTTTGTTCGAATAATTGATTTTTTCTAATATAAGAGTCACCAACCAGAAAAAGGTGGTTCTATAACATAAAATTCGAACGCTCCTTTTATTTTGATGCCCTTGATAGTTGACTTGGGGTCTTAACTAAAGATTAAGGCCGGGGACATAAACTTTCTCTCGGGCAGTTTTTGCCAAACCACCTTTTTCTGGTTGGAGATTCTTATACTAGAAAAAATCAATTATTCGAATAAAAATTCTATAACATAAAATTCGAACGCTCCCCTTATTTTGATGCCCTTGATAGTTGACTTGGGGTCTAAACTAAAGATTAAGGCCGGGGACATAAACTTTCTCTCGGGCAGTTTTTGCCAAACCACCTTTTACTGATTGGTGACTCTTATATTAGAAAAAATCAATTATTCGAACAAAAATTCTATTACATAAAATTCGAACGCTCCCCTTATTTTGATGCCCTTGATAGTTGACTTGGGGTCTAAACAAAAGATTAAGGCCGGGGACATAAACTTTCTCTCGGGCAGTTTTTGCCAAATGACCTGTTTCTGGTTGGTGACTCTTATACTAGAAAAAATTAAATATACGAATAAAAATTCTAGAACATGAAATTCGAACGCTCCCCTTATTTTGATGCCCTTGATAGTTGACTTGGGGTCTAAACTAAAGATTAAGGTCGGGGACATAAACTTTCTCTCGGGCAGTTTTTGCCAAATGACCTTTTTCTGGTTGGTGACTTTTATATTGAAAAAATATACTGAAAAAAAAATCAATTATTTGAATAAAAATTCTATAGCATAAAATTCGAACGCTCCCCTCATTTTGATGCCCTTGATAGTTGACTTGGGGTCTAAACTAAAGATTAAGGCCGGGGACATAAACTTTCTCTCGGGCAGTTTTTGCCAAAAGACCTTTTTCTGGTTTGTGACTCTTATACTAGAAAAAATCAATTATTCGAATAAAAATTCTATAACATAAAATTCGAACGCTCCCCTCATTTTGATGCCCTTGATAGTTGACTTGGGGTCTTAACTAAAGATCAAGGCCAGGGACATAAACTTTCTCTCGGGCAGTTTTTGCCAAAAGACCTGTTTCTGGTTGGTGACTCTTATACTGAAAAAAATCAATTATTCGAATAAAAATTCTATAACATAAAATTCGAACGCTCCCCTCATTTTGATGCCCTTGATAGTTGACTTGGGGTCTAAACAAAAGATTAAGGCCAGGGACATAAACTTTCTCTCGGGCAGTTTTTGCCAAATGACCTTTTTCTGGTTGGTGACTTTTATACTGAAAAAAATCAATTATTCGAATAAAAATTCTATAACATAAAATTCGAACGCTCCCCTCATTTTGATGCCCTAGATAGTTGACTTGGGGTCCAAACTAAAGATTAAGGCCGGGGACATAAACTTTCTCTCGGGCAGTTTTTGCCAAATGACCTTTTTCTGGTTGGTGACTTTTATACTGAAAAAAATCAATTATTCGAATAAAAATTCTATAGCATAAAATTCGAACGCTCCCCTCATTTTGATGCCCTTGATAGTTGACTTGGGGTCTAAACTAAAGATTAAGGCCGGGGACATAAACTTTCTCTCGGGCAGTTTTTGCCAAAAGACCTTTTTCTGGTTTGTGACTCTTATACTAGAAAAAAATCAATTATTCGAATAAAAATTCTATAACATAAAATTCGAACGCTCCCCTCATTTTGATGCCCTAGATAGTTGACTTGGGGTCCAAACTAAAGATTAAGACCGGGGACATAAACTTTCCCTCAGGCAGTTTTTGCCAAATGACCTTTTTCTGGTTGGTGACTCTTATATTAGAAAAAATCAATTATTCGAACAAAAATTCTATAACATAAAATTCGAACGCTCCCCTCATTTTGATGCCCTTGATAGTTGACTTGGGGTCTAAACTAAAGATTAAGGCCGGGGACATAAATTTTCTCTCGGGCAGTTTTTGCCAAATGACCTTTATCTGGTTGGTGACTCTTATACTAGAAAACATAAAATATTCGAATAAAAATTCTATAACATAAAATTCGAACGCTCCCCTTATTTTGATGCTCTTGATAGTTGACTTGGGGTCTAAACTAAAGATTAAGGTCGGGGACATAAACTTTCTCTCGGGCAGTTTTTGTCAAACCACCTTTTTCTGGTTGGTGACTTTTATATTAGAAAAAATCAATTATTCGAACAAAAATTCTATAACATAAAATTCGAACGCTCCCCTTATTTTGATGCCCTTGATAGTTGACTTGGGGTCCAAACTAAAGATTAAGGCCGGGGACATAAACTTTCTCTCGGGCAGTTTTTGCCAAACCACCTTTTTCTGGTTGGTGACTCTTATATTAGAAAAAATCAATTATTCGAACAAAAATTCTATAACATAAAATTCGAACGCTCCCCTCATTTTGATGCCCTTGATAGTTGACTTGGGGTCTAAACTAAAGTTTAAGGCCGGGGACATAAACTTTTTCTCGGGCAGTTTTTGCCAAATGACCTTTTTCTGGTTGGTGACTTTTATACTAGAAAAAAAACAATTATTCGAACAAAAATTCTATAACATAAAATTCGAACGCTCCCCTTATTTTGATGCCCTTGATAGTTGACTTGGGGTCTAAACTAAAGATTAAGGCCGGGGACATAAACTTTCTCTCGGGCAGTTTTTGCCAAATGACCTTTTTCTGGTTGGTGACTTTTATACTAGAAAAAATCAATTATTCGAACAAAAATTCTATAACATAAAATTCGAACGCTCCCCTCATTTTGATGCCCTTGATAGTTGACTTGGGGTCTAAACTAAAGATTAAGGCCGGGGACATAAACTTTCTCTCGGGCAGTTTTTGCCAAACCACCTTTTTCTGGTTAGTGACTCTTATATTAGAAAAAATCAATTATTCGAACAAAAATTCTATAACATAAAATTCGAACGCTCCCCTTATTTTGATGCCCTTGATAGTTGACTTGGGGTCTAAACTAAAGATTAAGGCCGTGGACATAAACTTTCTCTCGGGCAGTTTTTGCCAAACCACCTTTTTCTGGTTAGTGACTCTTATATTAGAAAAAATCAATTATTCGAACAAAAATTCTATAACATAAAATTCGAACGCTCCCCTTATTTTGATGCCCTTGATAGTTGACTTGGGGTCTAAACTAAAGATTAAGGCCGGGGACATAAACTTTCTCTCGGGCAGTTTTTGCCAAACCACCTTTTTCTGGTTAGTGACTCTTATATTAGAAAAAATCAATTATTCGAACAAAAATTCTATAACATAAAATTCGAACGCTCCCCTTATTTTGATGCCCTTGATAGTTGACTTGGGGTCTAAACTAAAGATTAAGGCCGGGGACATAAACTTTCTCTCGGGCAGTTTTTGCCAAATGACCTTTTTCTGGTTAGTGACTCTTATATTAGAAAAAATCAATTATTCGAACAAAAATTCTATAACATAAAATTCGAACGCTCCCCTTATTTTGATGCCCTTGATAGTTGACTTGGGGTCTAAACTAAAGATTAAGGCCGGGGACATAAACTTTCTCTCGGGCAGTTTTTGCCAAATGACCTTTTTCTGGTTGGTGACTTTTATACTAGAAAAAATCAATTATTCGAACAAAAATTCTATAACATAAAATTCGAACGCTCCCCTCATTTTGATGCCCTTGATAGTTGACTTGGGGTCTAAACTAAAGATTAAGGCCGGGGACAGTTTTTGCCAAAAGACCTGTTTCTGGTTGGTGACTCTTATACTGAAAAAAATCAATTATTCGAATAAAAATTCTATAACATAAAATTCGAACGCTCCCCTCATTTTGATGCCCTTGATAGTTGACTTGGGGTCTAAACAAAAGATTAAGGCCAGGGACATAAACTTTCTCTCGGGCAGTTTTTGCCAAATGACCTTTTTCTGGTTGGTGACTTTTATACTGAAAAAAATCAATTATTCGAATAAAAATTCTATTACATAAAATTCGAACGCTCCCCTCATTTTGATGCCCTAGATAGTTGACTTGGGGTCCAAACTAAAGATTAAGGCCGGGGACATAAACTTTCTCTCGGGCAGTTTTTGCCAAATGACCTTTTTCTGGTTGGTGACTTTTATACTGAAAAAAATCAATTATTCGAATAAAAATTCTATAGCATAAAATTCGAACGCTCCCCTCATTTTGATGCCCTTGATAGTTGACTTGGGGTCTAAACTAAAGATTAAGGCCGGGGACATAAACTTTCTCTCGGGCAGTTTTTGCCAAAAGACCTTTTTCTGGTTTGTGACTCTTATACTAGAAAAAAATCAATTATTCGAATAAAAATTCTATAACATAAAATTCGAACGCTCCCCTCATTTTGATGCCCTAGATAGTTGACTTGGGGTCCAAACTAAAGATTAAGACCGGGGACATAAACTTTCCCTCAGGCAGTTTTTGCCAAATGACCTTTTTCTGGTTGGTGACTCTTATATTAGAAAAAATCAATTATTCGAACAAAAATTCTATAACATAAAATTCGAACGCTCCCCTCATTTTGATGCCCTTGATAGTTGACTTGGGGTCTAAACTAAAGATTAAGGCCGGGGACATAAATTTTCTCTCGGGCAGTTTTTGCCAAATGACCTTTATCTGGTTGGTGACTCTTATACTAGAAAACATAAAATATTCGAATAAAAATTCTATAACATAAAATTCGAACGCTCCCCTTATTTTGATGCTCTTGATAGTTGACTTGGGGTCTAAACTAAAGATTAAGGTCGGGGACATAAACTTTCTCTCGGGCAGTTTTTGTCAAACCACCTTTTTCTGGTTGGTGACTTTTATATTAGAAAAAATCAATTATTCGAACAAAAATTCTATAACATAAAATTCGAACGCTCCCCTTATTTTGATGCCCTTGATAGTTGACTTGGGGTCCAAACTAAAGATTAAGGCCGGGGACATAAACTTTCTCTCGGGCAGTTTTTGCCAAACCACCTTTTTCTGGTTGGTGACTCTTATATTAGAAAAAATCAATTATTCGAACAAAAATTCTATAACATAAAATTCGAACGCTCCCCTCATTTTGATGCCCTTGATAGTTGACTTGGGGTCCAAACTAAAGATTAAGGCCGGGGACATAAACTTTCTCTCGGGCAGTTTTTGCCAAATGACCTTTTTCTGGTTGGTGACTTTTATACTAGAAAAAATCAATTATTCGAACAAAAATTCTATAACATAAAATTCGAACGCTCCCCTCATTTTGATGCCCTTGATAGTTGACTTGGGGTCTAAACTAAAGATTAAGGCCGGGGACATAAACTTTCTCTCGGGCAGTTTTTGCCAAACCACCTTTTTCTGGTTGGTGACTCTTATATTAGAAAAAAATCAATTATTCGAACAAAAATTCTATAACATAAAATTCGAACGCTCCTTTTATTTTGATGCCCTTGATAGTTGACTTGGGGTCTTAACTAAAGATTAAGGCCGGGGAGATAAACTTTCTCTCGGGCAGTTTTTGCCAAACCACCTTTTTCTGGTTGGTGATTCTTATACTAGAAAAAATCAATTATTCGAACAAAAATTCTATAACATAAAATTCGAACGCTCCCCTTATTTTGATGCCCTTGATAGTTGACTTGGGGTCTAAACTAAAGTTTAAGGCCGGGGACATAAACTTTCTCTCGGGCAGTTTTTGCCAAACCACCTTTTTCTGGTTGGTAACTCTTTTACTAGAAAACATTAAATATTCGAATAAAAATTCTAGAACATAAAATTCAAACGCTTCTCTTATTTTGATGCCCTTGATAGTTGACTTGGGGTCCAAACTAAAGATTAAGGCCGGGGACATAAACTTTCTCTCGGGCAGTTTTTGCCAAACCACCTTTTTCTGGTTGGTGACTCTTATATTAGAAAAAATCAATTATTCGAACAAAAATTCTATAACATAAAATTCGAACGCTCCCCTTATTTTGATGCCCTTGATAGTTGACTTGGGGTCTAAACTAAAGATTAAGGCCGGGGACATAAACTTTCTCTCGGGCAGTTTTTGCCAAACCACCTTTTTCTGGTTGGTAACTCTTTTACTAGAAAACATTAAATATTCGAATAAAAATTCTAGAACATAAAATTCGAACGCTCCCCTTATTTTGATGGCCTGTATAGTTGACTTGGGGTCTAAACTAAAGATTAAGGCCGGGGACATAAACTTTCTCTCGGGCAGTTTTTGCCAAATGACCTTTATCTGGTTGGTGAGACTTATACTGAAAAAAAATCAATTAATCGAATAAAAATTCTATAACATAAAATTCGAACGCTCCCCTTATTTTGATGCCCTTGATAGTTGACTTGGGGTCTAAACAAAAAATTAAGGCCGGGGACATAAACTTTCTCTCGGGCAGTTTTTGCCAAATGACCTGTTTCTGGTTGGTGACTCTTATACTAGAAAAAATTAAATATTCGAATAAAAATTCTAGAACATAAAATTCGAACGCTTCCCTTATTTTGATGCCCTTGACAGTTGACTTGGGGTCTAAACTAAAGATTAAGGTCGGGGACATAAACTTTCTCTCGGGCAGTTTTTGCCAAACCACCTTTTTCTGGTTGGTGACTCTTATACTAGAAAACATTAAATATTCGAATAAAAATTCTAGAACATAAAATTCGAACGCTCCCCTTATTTTGATGCCCTTGATAGTTGACTTGGGGTCTAAACTAAAGATTAAGGTCGGGGACATAAACTTTCTCTCGGGCAGTTTGCCCTCTTATACTAGAAAAAATTAAATATTCGAATAAAAATTCTAGAACATAAAATTCGAACGCTTCCCTTATTTTGATGCCCTTGACAGTTGACTTGGGGTCTAAACTAAAGATTAAGGTCGGGGACATAAACTTTCTCTCGGGCAGTTTTTGCCAAACCACCATTTTCTGGTTGGTGACTCTTATATTAGAAAAAAATAATTATTCGAACAAAAATTCTATAACATAAAATTCGAACGCTCCCCTTATTTTGATGCCCTTGATAGTTGACTTGGGGTCTAAACTAAAGATTAAGGCCAGGGACATAAACTTTCTCTCGGGCAGTTTTTGCCAAACCACCTTTTTCTGGTTGGTGACTCTTATACTAGAAAACATTAAATATTCGAATAAAAATTCTAGAACATAAAATTCGAACGCTCCCCTCATTTTGATGCCCTTGATAGTTGACTTGGGGTCTAAACTAAAGATTAAGGCCGGGGACATAAACTTTCTCTCGAGCAGTTTTTGCCAAACCACCTTTTTCTGGTTGGTGACTCTTATACTAGAAAACATTAAATATTCGAATAAAAATTCTAGAACATAAAATTCGAACGCTCCCCTTATTTTGATGCCCTTGATAGTTGACTTGGGGTCTAAACTAAAGATTAAGGTCGGGGACATAAACTTTCTCTCGGGCAGTTTTTGCCAAACCACCTTTTTCTGGTTGGTGACTCTTATATTAGAAAAAATCAATTCTAGAGCTCGATTAGAATGGGTCGTATGTGCTTTCGTCGATATAAAATTCGATCAGTTAGATTCGCTTATTGAAGCGAAAGCTGTTGAAATTAAACAAAACTTATACATACAGCCGATTCCTTACAAAACAGGCTTTCCGTTCAATCACTAAAAGTCCTCGAAAAATAATTGATATTGCTACAGTAACTAAAATAAACTGATCGATTTTTATATCGACGAAAGCACATACGACCTATTCAAATCGAGCTCTAGAATTATTCGAACAAAAATTCTATAACATAAAATTCGAACGCTCCCCTTATTTTGATGCCCTTGATAGTTGACTTGGGGTCCAAACTAAAGATTAAGGCCGGGGACATAAACTTTCTCTCGGGCAGTTTTTGCCAAACCACCTTTTTCTGGTTGGTGACTCTTATATTAGAAAAAATCAATTATTCGAACAAAAATTCTATAACATAAAATTCGAACGCTCCCCTTATTTTGATGCCCTTGATAGTTGACTTGGGGTCTAAACTAAAGATTAAGGCCGGGGACATAAACTTTCTCTCGGGCAGTTTTTGCCAAACCACCTTTTTCTGGTTGGTGACTCTTATACTAGAAAACATTAAATATTCGAATAAAAATTCTAGAACATAAAATTCGAACGCTCCCCTTATTTTGATGCCTTTGATAGTTGACTTGGGGTCTAAACTAAAGATTAAGGCCGGGGACATAAACTTTCTCTCGGGCAGTTTTTGCCAAACCACCTTTTTCTGGTTGGTGACTCTTATACTAGAAAAAATTAAATATTCGAATAAAAATTCTAGAACATGAATTTCGAACGCTCCCCTTATTTTGATGCCCTTGATAGTTGACTTGGGGTCTAAACTAAAGATTAAGGCCGGGGACATAAACTTTCTCTCGGGCAGTTTTTGCCAAACCACCTTTTTCTGGTTGGTGACTCTTATACTAGAAAACATTAAATATTCGAATAAAAATTCTATAACATAAAATTCGAACGCTCCCCTCATTTTGATGCCCTTGATAGTTGACTTGGGGTCTAAACTAAAGATTAAGGCCGGGGACATAAACTTTCTCTCGAGCAGTTTTTGCCAAACCACCTTTTTCTGGTTGGTGACTCTTATGCTAGAAAACATTAAATATTCGAATAAAAATTCTAGAACATAAAATTCGAACGCTCCCCTCATTTTGATGCCCTTGATAGTTGACTTGGGGTCCAAACTAAAGATTAAGGCCGGGGACATAAACTTTCTCTCGGGCAGTTTTTGCCAAACCACCTTTTCCTGGTTGGTGACTCTTATATTAGAAAAAATCAATTATTCGAACAAAAATTCTATAACATAAAATTCGAACGCTCCCCTTATTTTGATGCCCTTGATAGTTGACTTGGGGTCCAAACTAAAGATTAAGGCCGGGGACATAAACTTTCTCTCGGGCAGTTTTTGCCAAACCACCTTTTTCTGGTTGGTGACTCTTATATTAGAAAAAAATCAATTATTCGAACAAAAATTCTATAACATAAAATTCGAACGCTCCCCTTATTTTGATGCCCTTGATAGTTGACTTGGGGTCTAAACTAAAGATTAAGGCCGGGGACATAAACTTTCTCTCGGGCAGTTTTTGCCAAACCACCTTTTTCTGGTTGGTAACTCTTTTACTAGAAAACATTAAATATTCGAATAAAAATTCTAGAACATAAAATTCAAACGCTTCTCTTATTTTGATGCCCTTGATAGTTGACTTGGGGTCTAATCTAAAGATTAAGGTCGGGGACATAAACTTTCTCTCGGGCAGTTTTTGCCAAACCACCTTTTTCTGGTTGGTGACTCTTATACTAGAAAACATTAAATATTCGAATAAAAATTCTATAACATAAAATTCGAACGCTCCCCTCATTTTGATGCCCTTGATAGTTGACTTGGGGTCTAAACTAAAGATTAAGGCCGGGGACATAAACTTTCTCTCGAGCAGTTTTTGCCAAACCACCTTTTTCTGGTTGGTGACTCTTATGCTAGAAAACATTAAATATTCGAATAAAAATTCTAGAACATAAAATTCGAACGCTCCCCTCATTTTGATGCCCTTGATAGTTGACTTGGGGTCCAAACTAAAGATTAAGGCCGGGGACATAAACTTTCTCTCGGGCAGTTTTTGCCAAACCACCTTTTTCTGGTTGGTGACTCTTATGCTAGAAAACATTAAATATTCGAATAAAAATTCTAGAACATAAAATTCGAACGCTCCCCTCATTTTGATGCCCTTGATAGTTGACTTGGGGTCTAAACTAAAGATTAAGGCCGGGGACATAAACTTTCTCTCGGGCAGTTTTTGCCAAACCACCTTTTTCTGGTTGGTAACTCTTTTACTAGAAAACATTAAATATTCGAATAAAAATTCTAGAACATAAATTTCGAACGCTCCCCTTATTTTGATGCCCTTGATAGTTGACTTGGGGTCCAAACTAAAGATTAAGGCCGGGGACATAAACTTTCTCTCGGGCAGTTTTTGCCAAACCACCTTTTTCTGGTTGGTGACTCTTATACTAGAAAAAATTAAATATTCGAATAAAAATTCTATAACATGAATTTCGAACGCTCCCCTTATTTTGATGCCCTTGATAGTTGACTTGGGGTCTAAACTAAAGATTAAGGCCGGGGACATAAACTTTCTCTCGGGCAGTTTTTGCCAAACCACCTTTTTCTGGTTGGTGACTCTTATACTAGAAAACATTAAATATTCGAACAAAAATTCTATAACATAAAATTCGAACGCTCCCCTTATTTTGATGCCCTTGATAGTTGACTTGGGGTCTAAACTAAAGATTAAGGCTGGGGACATAAACTTTCTCTCGGGCAGTTTTTGCCAAACCACCTTTTTCTGGTTGGTGACTCTTATACTAGAAAACATTAAATATTCGAATAAAAATTCTAGAACATAAAATTCGAACGCTCCCCTTATTTTGATGCCTTTGATAGTTGACTTGGGGTCTAAACAAAAGATTAAGGCCGGGGACATAAACTTTTTCTCGGGCAGTTTTTGCCAAACCACCTTTTTCTGGTTGGTGACTCTTATACTAGAAAAAATTAAATATTCGAATAAAAATTCTAGAACATGAATTTCGAACGCTCCCCTTATTTTGATGCCCTTGATAGTTGACTTGGGGTCTAAACTAAAGATTAAGGCCGGGGACATAAACTTTCTCTCGGGCAGTTTTTGCCAAACCACCTTTTTCTGGTTGGTGACTCTTATACTAGAAAACATTAAATATTCGAATAAAAATTCTATAACATAAAATTCGAACGCTCCCCTCATTTTGATGCCCTTGATAGTTGACTTGGGGTCTAAACTAAAGATTAAGGCCGGGGACATAAACTTTCTCTCGAGCAGTTTTTGCCAAACCACCTTTTTCTGGTTGGTGACTCTTATGCTAGAAAACATTAAATATTCGAATAAAAATTCTAGAACATAAAATTCGAACGCTCCCCTCATTTTGATGCCCTTGATAGTTGACTTGGGGTCCAAACTAAAGATTAAGGCCGGGGACATAAACTTTCTCTCGGGCAGTTTTTGCCAAACCACCTTTTTCTGGTTGGTGACTCTTATATTAGAAAAAATCAATTATTCGAACAAAAATTCTATAACATAAAATTCGAACGCTCCCCTTATTTTGATGCCCTTGATAGTTGACTTGGGGTCCAAACTAAAGATTAAGGCCGGGGACATAAACTTTCTCTCGGGCAGTTTTTGCCAAACCACCTTTTTCTGGTTGGTGACTCTTATATTAGAAAAAATCAATTATTCGAACAAAAATTCTATAACATAAAATTCGAACGCTCCCCTTATTTTGATGCCCTTGATAGTTGACTTGGGGTCTAAACTAAAGATTAAGGCCGGGGACATAAACTTTCTCTCGGGCAGTTTTTGCCAAACCACCTTTTTCTGGTTGGTAACTCTTTTACTAGAAAACATTAAATATTCGAATAAAAATTCTAGAACATAAAATTCAAACGCTTCTCTTATTTTGATGCCCTTGATAGTTGACTTGGGGTCTAATCTAAAGATTAAGGTCGGGGACATAAACTTTCTCTCGGGCAGTTTTTGCCAAACCACCTTTTTCTGGTTGGTGACTCTTATACTAGAAAACATTAAATATTCGAATAAAAATTCTATAACATAAAATTCGAACGCTCCCCTCATTTTGATGCCCTTGATAGTTGACTTGGGGTCTAAACTAAAGATTAAGGCCGGGGACATAAACTTTCTCTCGAGCAGTTTTTGCCAAACCACCTTTTTCTGGTTGGTGACTCTTATGCTAGAAAACATTAAATATTCGAATAAAAATTCTAGAACATAAAATTCGAACGCTCCCCTCATTTTGATGCCCTTGATAGTTGACTTGGGGTCCAAACTAAAGATTAAGGCCGGGGACATAAACTTTCTCTCGGGCAGTTTTTGCCAATCCACCTTTTTCTGGTTGGTGACTCTTATGCTAGAAAACATTAAATATTCGAATAAAAATTCTAGAACATAAAATTCGAACGCTCCCCTCATTTTGATGCCCTTGATAGTTGACTTGGGGTCTAAACTAAAGATTAAGGCCGGGGACATAAACTTTCTCTCGGGCAGTTTTTGCCAAACCACCTTTTTCTGGTTGGTAACTCTTTTACTAGAAAACATTAAATATTCGAATAAAAATTCTAGAACATAAAATTCAAACGCTTCTCTTATTTTGATGCCCTTGATAGTTGACTTGGGGTCCAAACTAAAGATTAAGGCCGGGGACATAAACTTTCTCTCGGGCAGTTTTTGCCAAACCACCTTTTTCTGGTTGGTGACTCTTATATTAGAAAAAATCAATTATTCGAACAAAAATTCTATAACATAAAATTCGAACGCTCCCCTTATTTTGATGCCCTTGATAGTTGACTTGGGGTCTAAACTAAAGATTAAGGCCGGGGACATAAACTTTCTCTCGGGCAGTTTTTGCCAAACCACCTTTTTCTGGTTGGTAACTCTTTTACTAGAAAACATTAAATATTCCAATAAAAATTCTAGAACATAAAATTCAAACGCTTCTCTTATTTTGATGCCCTTGATAGTTGACTTGGGGTCTAATCTAAAGATTAAGGTCGGGGACATAAACTTTCTCTCGGGCAGTTTTTGCCAAACCACCATTTTCTGGTTGGTGACTCTTATATTAGAAAAAATTAATTATTCGAACAAAAATTCTATAACATAAAATTCGAACGCTCCCCTTATTTTGATGCCCTTGATAGTTGACTTGGGGTCCAAACTAAAGATTAAGGCCGGGGACATAAACTTTCTCTCGGGCAGTTTTTGCCAAACCACCTTTTTCTGGTTGGTGACTCTTATACTAGAAAACATTAAATATTCGAATAAAAATTCTAGAACATAAAATTCGAACGCTCCCCTTATTTTGATGCCCTTGATAGTTGACTTGGGGTCTAAACTAAAGATTAAGGTCGGGGACATAAACTTTCTCTCGGGCAGTTTTTGCCAAACCACCTTTTTCTGGTTGGTGACTCTTATATTAGAAAAAATCAATTCTAGAGCTCGATTAGAATGGGTCGTATGTGCTTTCGTCGATATAAAATTCGATCAGTTAGATTCGCTTATTGAAGCGTAAGCTGTTGAAATTAAACAAAACTTATACATACAGCCGATTCCTTACAAAACAGGCTTTCCGTTCAATCACTAAAAGTCCTCGAAAAATAATTGATATTGCTACAGTAACTAAAATAAACTGATCGATTTTTATATCGACGAAAGCACATACGACCTATTCAAATCGAGCTCTAGAATTATTCGAACAAAAATTCTATAACATAAAATTCGAACGCTCCCCTTATTTTGATGCCCTTGATAGTTGACTTGGGGTCTAAACTAAAGATTAAGGTCGGGGACATAAACTTTCTCTCGGGCAGTTTTTGCCAAACCACCTTTTTCTGGTTGGTGACTCTTATACTAGAAAAAATTAAATATTCGAATAAAAATTCTAGAACATAAATTTCGAACGCTCCCCTCATTTTGATGCCCTTGATAGTTGACTTGGGGTCCAAACTAAAGATTAAGGCCGGGGACATAAACTTTCTCTCGGGCAGTTTTTGCCAAACCACCTTTTTCTGGTTGGTGACTCTTATATTAGAAAAAATCAATTATTCGAACAAAAATTCTATAACATAAAATTCGAACGCTCCCCTTATTTTGATGCCCTTGATAGTTGACTTGGGGTCTAAACTAAAGATTAAGGCCGGGGACATAAACTTTCTCTCGGGCAGTTTTTGCCAAATGACCTGTTTCTGGTTGGTGACTCTTATACTAGAAAAAATCAATTATTCGAACAAAAATTCTATAACATAAAATTCGAACGCTCCCCTTATTTTGATGCCCTTGATAGTTGACTTGGGGTCTAAACTAAAGATTAAGGTCGGGGACATAAACTTTCTCTCAGGCAGTTTTTGCCAAATGACCTGTTTCTGGTTGGTGACTCTTATACTAGAAAACATTAAATATTCGAATAAAAATTCTAGAACATAAAATTCGAACGCTCCCCTCATTTTGATGCCCTTGATAGTTGACTTGGGGTCCAAACTAAAGATTAAGGCCGGGGACATAAACTTTCTCTCGGGCAGTTTTTGCCAAACCACCTTTTTCTGGTTGGTGACTCTTATATTAGAAAAAATCAATTATTCGAACAAAAATTCTATAACATAAAATTCGAACGCTCCCCTTATTTTGATGCCCTTGATAGTTGACTTGGGGTCTAAACTAAAGATTAAGGCCGGGGACATAAACTTTCTCTCGGGCAGTTTTTGCCAAATGACCTGTTTCTGGTTGGTGACTCTTATACTAGAAAAAATTAAATATTCGAATAAAAATTCTAGAACATAAATTTCGAACGCTCCCCTTATTTTGATGCCCTTGATAGTTGACTTGGGGTCTAAACTAAAGATTAAGGCCGGGGACATAAACTTTCTCTCGGGCAGTTTTTGCCAAATGACCTGTTTCTGGTTGGTGACTCTTATACTAGAAAACATTAAATATTCGAATAAAAATTCTATAACATAAAATTCGAACGCTCCCCTCATTTTGATGCCCTTGATAGTTGTCTTGGGGTCTAAACTAAAGATTAAGGCCGGGGACATAAACTTTCTCTCGAGCAGTTTTTGCCAAACCACCTTTTTCTGGTTGGTGACTCTTATACTAGAAAACATTAAATATTCGAATAAAAATTCTAGAACATAAAATTCGAACGCTCCCCTCATTTTGATGCCCTTGATAGTTGACTTGGGGTCCAAACTAAAGATTAAGGCCGGGGACATAAACTTTCTCTCGGGCAGTTTTTTGCCAAACCACCTTTTTCTGGTTGGTGACTCTTATATTAGAAAAAATCAATTATTCGAACAAAAATTCTATAACATAAAATTCGAACGCTCCCCTTATTTTGATGCCCTTGATAGTTGACTTGGGTTCTAAACTAAAGATTAAGGCCGGGGACATAAACTTTCTCTCGGGCAGTTTTTGCCAAACCACCTTTTTCTGGTTGGTGACTCTTATACTAGAAAACATTAAATATTCGAATAAAAATTCTATAACATAAAATTCGAACGCTCCCCTCATTTTGATGCCCTTGATAGTTGACTTGGGGTCTAAACTAAAGATTAAGGCCGGGGACATAAACTTTCTCTCGGGCAGTTTTTGCCAAACCACCTTTTTTTGGTTGGTGACTCTTATACTAGAAAACATTAAATATTCGAATAAAAATTCTATATCATAAAATTCGAACGCTCCCCTCATTTTGATGCCCTTGATAGTTGACTTGGGGTCCAAACTAAAGATTAAGGCCGGGGACATAAACTTTCTCTCGGGCAGTTTTTGCCAAATGACCTGTTTCTGGTTGGTGACTCTTATATTAGAAAAAATCAATTATTCGAACAAAAATTCTATAACATAAAATTCGAACGCTCCCCTTATTTTGATGCCCTTGATAGTTGACTTGGGGTCCAAACTAAAGATTAAGGCCGGGGACATAAACTTTCTCTCGGGCAGTTTTTGCCAAACCACCTTTTTCTGGTTGGTGACTCTTATATTAGAAAAAATCAATTATTCGAACAAAAATTCTATAACATAAAATTCGAACGCTCCCCTTATTTTGATGCCCTTGATAGTTGACTTGGGGTCTAAACTAAAGATTAAGGCCGGGGACATAAACTTTCTCTCGGGCAGTTTTTGCCAAATGACCTGTTTCTGGTTGGTGACTCTTATATTAGAAAAAATCAATTATTCGAACAAAAATTCTATAACATAAAATTCGAACGCTCCCCTTATTTTGATGCCCTTGATAGTTGACTTGGGGTCCAAACTAAAGATTAAGGCCGGGGACATAAACTTTCTCTCGGGCAGTTTTTGCCAAACCACCTTTTTCTGGTTGGTGACTCTTATATTAGAAAAAATCAATTATTCGAACAAAAATTCTATAACATAAAATTCGAACGCTCCCCTTATTTTGATGCCCTTGATAGTTGACTTGGGGTCTAAACTAAAGATTAAGGCCGGGGACATAAACTTTCTCTCGGGCAGTTTTTGCCAAATGACCTGTTTCTGGTTGGTGACTCTTATACTAGAAAACATTAAATATTCGAATAAAAATTCTATAACATAAAATTCGAACGCTCCCCTTATTTTGATGCCATTGATAGTTGACTTGGGGTCTAAACTAAAGATTAAGGCCGGGGACATAAACTTTCTCTCGGGCAGTTTTTGCCAAACCACCTTTTTCTGGTTGGTGACTCTTATACTAGAAAAAATTAAATATTCGAATAAAAATTCTAGAACATAAATTTCGAACGCTCCCCTTATTTTGATGCCCTTGATAGTTGACTTGGGGTCTAAACTAAAGATTAAGGCCGGGGACATAAACTTTCTCTCGGGCAGTTTTTGCCAAACCACCTTTTTCTGGTTGGTGACTCTTATACTAGAAAACATTAAATATTCGAATAAAAATTCTATAACATAAAATTCGAACGCTCCCCTCATTTTGATGCCCTTGATAGTTGACTTGGGGTCTAAACTAAAGATTAAGGCCGGGGACATAAACTTTCTCTCGAGCAGTTTTTGCCAAACCACCTTTTTCTGGTTGGTGACTCTTATACTAGAAAACATTAAATATTCGAATAAAAATTCTAGAACATAAAATTCGAACGCTCCCCTCATTTTGATGCCCTTGATAGTTGACTTGGGGTCCAAACTAAAGATTAAGGCCGGGGACATAAACTTTCTCTCGGGCAGTTTTTGCCAAACCACCTTTTTCTGGTTGGTGACTCTTATATTAGAAAAAATCAATTATTCGAACAAAAATTCTATAACATAAAATTCGAACGCTCCCCTTATTTTGATGCCCTTGATAGTTGACTTGGGGTCTAAACTAAAGATTAAGGCCGGGGACATAAACTTTCTCTCGGGCAGTTTTTGCCAAATGACCTGTTTCTGGTTGGTGACTCTTATACTAGAAAAAATTAAATATTCGAATAAAAATTCTAGAACATAAATTTCGAACGCTCCCCTTATTTTGATGCCCTTGATAGTTGACTTGGGGTCTAAACTAAAGATTAAGGCCGGGGACATAAACTTTCTCTCGGGCAGTTTTTGCCAAATGACCTGTTTCTGGTTGGTGACTCTTATACTAGAAAACATTAAATATTCGAATAAAAATTCTATAACATAAAATTCGAACGCTCCCCTCATTTTGATGCCCTTGATAGTTGACTTGGGGTCTAAACTAAAGATTAAGGCCGGGGACATAAACTTTCTCTCGAGCAGTTTTTGCCAAACCACCTTTTTCTGGTTGGTGACTCTTATACTAGAAAACATTAAATATTCGAATAAAAATTCTAGAACATAAAATTCGAACGCTCCCCTCATTTTGATGCCCTTGATAGTTGACTTGGGGTCCAAACTAAAGATTAAGGCCGGGGACATAAACTTTCTCTCGGGCAGTTTTTGCCAAATGACCTGTTTCTGGTTGGTGACTCTTATATTAGAAAAAATCAATTATTCGAACAAAAATTCTATAACATAAAATTCGAACGCTCCCCTTATTTTGATGCCCTTGATAGTTGACTTGGGGTCCAAACTAAAGATTAAGGCCGGGGACATAAACTTTCTCTCGGGCAGTTTTTGCCAAACCACCTTTTTCTGGTTGGTGACTCTTATACTAGAAAACATTAAATATTCGAATAAAAATTCTATAACATAAAATTCGAACGCTCCCCTCATTTTGATGCCCTTGATAGTTGACTTGGGGTCTAAACTAAAGATTAAGGCCGGGGACATAAACTTTCTCTCGGGCAGTTTTTGCCAAACCACCTTTTTTTGGTTGGTGACTCTTATACTAGAAAACATTAAATATTCGAATAAAAATTCTATAACATAAAATTCGAACGCTCCCCTCATTTTGATGCCCTTGATAGTTGACTTGGGGTCTAAACTAAAGATTAAGGCTGGGGACATAAACTTTCTCTCGGGCAGTTTTTGCCAAATGACCTGTTTCTGGTTGGTGACTCTTATACTAGAAAAAATAAAAATTCTAGAACATAAAATTCGAACGCTCCCCTTGTTTTGATGCCCTTGATAGTTGACTTGGGGTCTAAACAAAAGATTAAGGCCGGGGACATAAACTTTCTCTCGGGCAGTTTTTGCCAAACCACCTTTTTCTGGTTGGTGACTCTTATATTAGAAAAAATCAATTATTCGAACAAAAATTCTATAACATAAAATTCGAACGCTCCCCTTGTTTTGATGCCCTTGATAGTTGACTTGGGGTCTAAACAAAAGATTAAGGCCGGGGACATAAACTTTCTCTCGGGCAGTTTTTGCCAAATGACCTGTTTCTGGTTGGTGACTCTTATACTAGAAAAAATTAAATATTCGAATAAAAATTCTAGAACATAAAATTCGAACGCTTCCCTTATTTTGATGCCCTTGATAGTTGACTTGGGGTCTAAACTAAAGATTAAGGTCGGGGACATAAACTTTCTCTCGGGCAGTTTTTGCCAAACCACCTTTTTCTGGTTGGTGACTCTTATATTAGAAAAAATCAATTATTCGAACAAAAATTCTATAACATAAAATTCGAACGCTCCCCTTGTTTTGATGCCCTTGATAGTTGACTTGAGGTCTTAACTAAAGATTAAGGCCGGGGACATAAACTTTCTCTCGGGCAGTTTTTGCCAAACCACCTTTTTCTGGTTGGTGACTCTTATATTAGAAAAAATCAATTATTCGAACAAAAATTCTATAACATAAAATTCGAACGCTCCCCTTGTTTTGATGCCCTTGATAGTTGACTTGAGGTCTTAACTAAAGATTAAGGCCGGGGACATAAACTTTCTCTCGGGCAGTTTTTGCCAAACCACCTTTTTCTGGTTGGTGACTCTTATATTAGAAAAAATCAATTATTCGAACAAAAATTCTATAACATAAAATTCGAACGCTCCCCTTGTTTTGATGCCCTTGATAGTTGACTTGGGGTCTAAACAAAAGATTAAGGCCGGGGACATAAACTTTCTCTCGGGCAGTTTTTGCCAAATGACCTGTTTCTGGTTGGTGACTCTTATACTAGAAAACATAAAATATTCGAATAAAAATTCTAGAACATAAAATTCGAACGCTCCCCTTATTTTGATGCCCTTGATAGTTGACTTGGGGTCTAAACAAAAGATTAAGGCCGGGGACATAAACTTTCTCTCGGGCAGTTTTTGTCAAACCACCTTTTTCTGGTTGGTGACTCTTATACTAGAAAACATAAAATATTCGAATAAAAATTCTATAACATAAAATTCGAACGCTCCCCTCATTTTGATGCCCTTGATAGTTGACTTGGGGTCTAAACTAAAGATTAAGGCCGGGGACATAAACTTTCTCTCGGGCAGTTTTTGCCAAATGACCTTTTTCTGGTTGGTGACTTTTATACTGAAAAAAATCAATTATTCGAATAAAAATTCTAGAACATAAAATTCGAACGCTCCCCTTATTTTGATGCCCTTGATAGTTGACTTGGGGTCCAAACTAAAGATTAAGGCCGGGGACATAAACTTTCTCTCGGGCAGTTTTTGCCAAACCACCTTTTTCTGGTTCGTGACTCTTATATTAGAAAAAATCAATTATTCGAACAAAAATTCTAGAACATAAAATTCGAACGCTCCCCTTATTTTGATGCCCTTGATAGTTGACTTGGGGTCCAAACTAAAGATTAAGGCCGGGGACATAAACTTTCTCTCGGGCAGTTTTTGCCAAACCACCTTTTTCTGGTTGGTGACTCTTATATTAGAAAAAATCAATTATTCGAACAAAAATTCTATAACATAAAATTCGAACGCTCCCCTTATTTTGATGCCCTTGATAGTTGACTTGGGGTCTAAACTAAAGATTAAGACCGGGGACATAAACTTTCTCTCGAGCAGTTTTTGCCAAACCACCTTTTTCTGGTTGGTGACTCTTATACTAGAAAACATTAAATATTCGAATAAAAATTCTAGAACATAAAATTCGAACGCTCCCCTCATTTTGATGCCCTTGATAGTTGACTTGGGGTCCAAACTAAAGATTAAGGCCGGGGACATAAACTTTCTCTCGGGCAGTTTTTGCCAAACCACCTTTTTCTGGTTGGTGACTCTTATATTAGAAAAAATCAATTATTCGAACAAAAATTCTATAACATAAAATTCGAACGCTCCCCTTATTTTGATGCCCTTGATAGTTGACTTGGGGTCTAAACTAAAGATTAAGGCCGGGGACATAAACTTTCTCTCGGGCAGTTTTTGCCAAATGACCTGTTTCTGGTTGGTGACTCTTATACTAGAAAAAATTAAATATTCGAATAAAAATTCTAGAACATAAATTTCGAACGCTCCCCTTATTTTGATGCCCTTGATAGTTGACTTGGGGTCTAAACAAAAGATTAAGGCCGGGGACATAAACTTTCTCTCGGGCAGTTTTTGCCAAATGACCTGTTTCTGGTTGGTGACTCTTATACTAGAAAACATTAAATATTCGAATAAAAATTCTATAACATAAAATTCGAACGCTCCCCTCATTTTGATGCCCTTGATAGTTGACTTGGGGTCCAAACTAAAGATTAAGGCCGGGGACATAAACTTTCTCTCGGGCAGTTTTTGCCAAACCACCTTTTTCTGGTTGGTGACTCTTATATTAGAAAAAATCAATTATTCGAACAAAAATTCTATAACATAAAATTCGAACGCTCCCCTTATTTTGATGCCCTTGATAGTTGACTTGGGGTCTAAACTAAAGATTAAGGCCAGGGACATAAACTTTCTCTCGGGCAGTTTTTGCCAAACCACCTTTTTCTGGTTGGTGACTCTTATACTAGAAAACATTAAATATTCGAATAAAAATTCTAGAACATAAAATTCGAACGCTCCCCTCATTTTGATGCCCTTGATAGTTGACTTGGGGTCTAAACTAAAGATTAAGGCCGGGGACATAAACTTTCTCTCGAGCAGTTTTTGCCAAACCACCTTTTTCTGGTTGGTGACTCTTATACTAGAAAACATAAAATATTCGAATAAAAATTCTATAACATAAAATTCGAACGCTCCCCTCATTTTAAAGCCCTTGATAGTTGGCTTGGGGTCTAAACTAAAGATTAAGGCCAGGGACATAAACTTTCTCTCGGGCAGTTTTTGCCAAATGACCTTTATCTGGTTGGTGAGTCTTATACTGAAAAAAAATCAATTAATCGAATAAAAATTCTATAACATAAAATTCGAACGCTCCCCTTATTTTGATGCCCTTGATAGTTGACTTGGGGTCTAAACAAAAAATTAAGGCCGGGGACATAAACTTTCTCTCGGGCAGTTTTTGCCAAATGACCTGTTTCTGGTTGGTGACTCTTATACTAGAAAAAATTAAATATTCGAATAAAAATTCTATAACATAAAATTCGAACGCTCCCCTCATTTTGATGCCCTTGATAGTTGACTTGGGGTCTAAACTAAAGATTAAGGCCGGGGACATAAACTTTCTCTCGGGCAGTTTTTGCCAAACCACCTTTTTCTGGTTGGTGACTCTTATATTAGAAAAAATCAATTATTCGAACAAAAATTCTATAACATAAAATTCGAACGCTCCCCTTATTTTGATGCCCTTGATAGTTGACTTGGGGTCTAAACTAAAGATTAAGGTCGGGGACATAAACTTTCTCTCAGGCAGTTTTTGCCAAATGACCTGTTTCTGGTTGGTGACTCTTATACTAGAAAAAATTAAATATTCGAATAAAAATTCTAGAACATAAAATTCGAACGCTCCCCTCATTTTGATGCCCTTGATAGTTGACTTGGGGTCCAAACTAAAGATTAAGGCCGGGGACATAAACTTTCTCTCGGGCAGTTTTTGCCAAACCACCTTTTTCTGGTTGGTGACTCTTATACTAGAAAACATTAAATATTCGAATAAAAATTCTATAACATAAAATTCGAACGCTCCCCTCATTTTGATGCCCTTGATAGTTGACTTGGGGTCTAAACTAAAGATTAAGGCCGGGGACATAAACTTTCTCTCGGGCAATTTTTGCCAAACCACCTTTTTCTGGTTGGTGACTCTTATACTAGAAAACATTAAATATTCGAATAAAAATTCTAGAACATAAAATTCGAACGCTCCCCTTATTTTGATGCCCTTGATAGTTGACTTGGGATCTAAACTAAAGATTAAGGCCGGGGACATAAACTTTCTCTCGGGCAGTTTTTGCCAAACCACCTTTTTCTGGTTGGTGACTGTTATACTAGAAAACATTAAATATTCGAATAAAAATTCTAGAACATAAAATTCGAACGCTCCCCTTATTTTGATGCCCTTGATAGTTGACTTGGGGTCTAAACTAAAGATTAAGGTCGGGGACATAAACTTTCTCTCGGGCAGTTTTTGCCAAACCACCTTTTTCTGGTTGGTGACTCTTATACTAGAAAAAATTAAATATTCGAATAAAAATTCTAGAACATAAATTTCGAACGCTCCCCTTATTTTGATGCCCTTGATAGTTGACTTGGGGTCTAAACTAAAGATTAAGGCCGGGGACATAAACTTTCTCTCGGGCAGTTTTTGCCAAACCACCTTTTTCTGGTTGGTGACTCTTATATTAGAAAACATTAAATATTCGTATAAAAATTCTATAACATAAAATTCGAACGCTCCCCTCATTTTGATGCCCTTGATAGTTGACTTGGGGTCTAAACTAAAGATTAAGGCCGGGGACATAAACTTTCTCTCGAGCAGTTTTTGCCAAACCACCTTTTTCTGGTTGGTGACTCTTATATTAGAAAAAATCAATTATTCGAACAAAAATTCTATAACATAAAATTCGAACGCTCCCCTTGTTTTGATGCCCTTGATAGTTGACTTGAGGTCTTAACTAAAGATTAAGGCCGGGGACATAAACTTTCTCTCGGGCAGTTTTTGCCAAACCACCTTTTTCTGGTTGGTGACTCTTATATTAGAAAAAATCAATTATTCGAACAAAAATTCTATAACATAAAATTCGAACGCTCCCCTTATTTTGATGCCCTTGATAGTTGACTTGGGGTCTAAACTAAAGATTAAGGCCGGGGACATAAACTTTCTCTCGGGCAGTTTTTGCCAAATGACCTGTTTCTGGTTGGTGACTCTTATACTAGAAAAAATTAAATATTCGAATAAAAATTCTAGAACATAAATTTCGAACGCTCCCCTTATTTTGATGCCCTTGATAGTTGACTTGGGGTCTAAACTAAAGATTAAGGCCGGGGACATAAACTTTCTCTCGGGCAGTTTTTGCCAAATGACCTGTTTCTGGTTGGTGACTCTTATACTAGAAAACATTAAATATTCGAATAAAAATTCTATAACATAAAATTCGAACGCTCCCCTCATTTTGATGCCCTTGATAGTTGACTTGGGGTCTAAACTAAAGATTAAGGCCGGGGACATAAACTTTCTCTCGAGCAGTTTTTGCCAAACCACCTTTTTCTGGTTGGTGACTCTTATACTAGAAAACATTAAATATTCGAATAAAAATTCTAGAACATAAAATTCGAACGCTCCCCTCATTTTGATGCCCTTGATAGTTGACTTGGGGTCCAAACTAAAGATTAAGGCCGGGGACATAAACTTTCTCTCGGGCAGTTTTTTGCCAAACCACCTTTTTCTGGTTGGTGACTCTTATATTAGAAAAAATCAATTATTCGAACAAAAATTCTATAACATAAAATTCGAACGCTCCCCTTATTTTGATGCCCTTGATAGTTGACTTGGGTTCTAAACTAAAGATTAAGGCCGGGGACATAAACTTTCTCTCGGGCAGTTTTTGCCAAACCACCTTTTTCTGGTTGGTGACTCTTATACTAGAAAACATTAAATATTCGAATAAAAATTCTATAACATAAAATTCGAACGCTCCCCTCATTTTGATGCCCTTGATAGTTGACTTGGGGTCTAAACTAAAGATTAAGGCCGGGGACATAAACTTTCTCTCGGGCAGTTTTTGCCAAACCACCTTTTTTTGGTTGGTGACTCTTATACTAGAAAACATTAAATATTCGAATAAAAATTCTATATCATAAAATTCGAACGCTCCCCTCATTTTGATGCCCTTGATAGTTGACTTGGGGTCCAAACTAAAGATTAAGGCCGGGGACATAAACTTTCTCTCGGGCAGTTTTTGCCAAATGACCTGTTTCTGGTTGGTGACTCTTATATTAGAAAAAATCAATTATTCGAACAAAAATTCTATAACATAAAATTCGAACGCTCCCCTTATTTTGATGCCCTTGATAGTTGACTTGGGGTCCAAACTAAAGATTAAGGCCGGGGACATAAACTTTCTCTCGGGCAGTTTTTGCCAAACCACCTTTTTCTGGTTGGTGACTCTTATATTAGAAAAAATCAATTATTCGAACAAAAATTCTATAACATAAAATTCGAACGCTCCCCTTATTTTGATGCCCTTGATAGTTGACTTGGGGTCTAAACTAAAGATTAAGGCCGGGGACATAAACTTTCTCTCGGGCAGTTTTTGCCAAATGACCTGTTTCTGGTTGGTGACTCTTATATTAGAAAAAATCAATTATTCGAACAAAAATTCTATAACATAAAATTCGAACGCTCCCCTTATTTTGATGCCCTTGATAGTTGACTTGGGGTCCAAACTAAAGATTAAGGCCGGGGACATAAACTTTCTCTCGGGCAGTTTTTGCCAAACCACCTTTTTCTGGTTGGTGACTCTTATATTAGAAAAAATCAATTATTCGAACAAAAATTCTATAACATAAAATTCGAACGCTCCCCTTATTTTGATGCCCTTGATAGTTGACTTGGGGTCTAAACTAAAGATTAAGGCCGGGGACATAAACTTTCTCTCGGGCAGTTTTTGCCAAACCACCTTTTTCTGGTTGGTGACTCTTATACTAGAAAACATTAAATATTCGAATAAAAATTCTAGAACATAAAATTCGAACGCTCCCCTTATTTTGATGCCATTGATAGTTGACTTGGGGTCTAAACTAAAGATTAAGGCCGGGGACATAAACTTTCTCTCGGGCAGTTTTTGCCAAACCACCTTTTTCTGGTTGGTGACTCTTATACTAGAAAAAATTAAATATTCGAATAAAAATTCTAGAACATAAATTTCGAACGCTCCCCTTATTTTGATGCCCTTGATAGTTGACTTGGGGTCTAAACTAAAGATTAAGGCCGGGGACATAAACTTTCTCTCGGGCAGTTTTTGCCAAACCACCTTTTTCTGGTTGGTGACTCTTATACTAGAAAACATTAAATATTCGAATAAAAATTCTATAACATAAAATTCGAACGCTCCCCTCATTTTGATGCCCTTGATAGTTGACTTGGGGTCTAAACTAAAGATTAAGGCCGGGGACATAAACTTTCTCTCGAGCAGTTTTTGCCAAACCACCTTTTTCTGGTTGGTGACTCTTATACTAGAAAACATTAAATATTCGAATAAAAATTCTAGAACATAAAATTCGAACGCTCCCCTCATTTTGATGCCCTTGATAGTTGACTTGGGGTCCAAACTAAAGATTAAGGCCGGGGACATAAACTTTCTCTCGGGCAGTTTTTGCCAAACCACCTTTTTCTGGTTGGTGACTCTTATATTAGAAAAAATCAATTATTCGAACAAAAATTCTATAACATAAAATTCGAACGCTCCCCTTATTTTGATGCCCTTGATAGTTGACTTGGGGTCTAAACTAAAGATTAAGGCCGGGGACATAAACTTTCTCTCGTGCAGTTTTTGCCAAATGACCTGTTTCTGGTTGGTGACTCTTATACTAGAAAAAATTAAATATTCGAATAAAAATTCTAGAACATAAATTTCGAACGCTCCCCTTATTTTGATGCCCTTGATAGTTGACTTGGGGTCTAAACTAAAGATTAAGGCCGGGGACATAAACTTTCTCTCGGGCAGTTTTTGCCAAATGACCTGTTTCTGGTTGGTGACTCTTATACTAGAAAACATTAAATATTCGAATAAAAATTCTATAACATTAAATTCGAACGCTCCCCTCATTTTGATGCCCTTGATAGTTGACTTGGGGTCTAAACTAAAGATTAAGGCCGGGGACATAAACTTTCTCTCGAGCAGTTTTTGCCAAACCACCTTTTTCTGGTTGGTGACTCTTATACTAGAAAACATTAAATATTCGAATAAAAATTCTAGAACATAAAATTCGAACGCTCCCCTCATTTTGATGCCCTTGATAGTTGACTTGGGGTCCAAACTAAAGATTAAGGCCGGGGACATAAACTTTCTCTCGGGCAGTTTTTTGCCAAACCACCTTTTTCTGGTTGGTGACTCTTATATTAGAAAAAATCAATTATTCGAACAAAAATTCTATAACATAAAATTCGAACGCTCCCCTTATTTTGATGCCCTTGATAGTTGACTTGGGTTCTAAACTAAAGATTAAGGCCGGGGACATAAACTTTCTCTCGGGCAGTTTTTGCCAAACCACCTTTTTCTGGTTGGTGACTCTTATACTAGAAAACATTAAATATTCGAATAAAAATTCTATAACATAAAATTCGAACGCTCCCCTCATTTTGATGCCCTTGATAGTTGACTTGGGGTCTAAACTAAAGATTAAGGCCGGGGACATAAACTTTCTCTCGGGCAGTTTTTGCCAAACCACCTTTTTTTGGTTGGTGACTCTTATACTAGAAAACATTAAATATTCGAATAAAAATTCTATAACATAAAATTCGAACGCTCCCCTCATTTTGATGCCCTTGATAGTTGACTTGGGGTCTAAACTAAAGATTAAGGCTGGGGACATAAACTTTCTCTCGGGCAGTTTTTGCCAAACCACCTTTTTCTGGTTGGTGACTCTTATATTAGAAAAAATCAATTTTTCGAACAAAAATTCTATAACATAAAATTCGAACGCTCCCCTTATTTTGATGCCCTTGATAGTTGACTTGGGGTCTAAACTAAAGATTAAGGCCGGGGACATAAACTTTCTCTCGGGCAGTTTTTGCCAAACCACCTTTTTTTGGTTGGTGACTCTTATACTAGAAAACATTAAATATTCGAATAAAAATTCTATATCATAAAATTCGAACGCTCCCCTCATTTTGATGCCCTTGATAGTTGACTTGGGGTCCAAACTAAAGATTAAGGCCGGGGACATAAACTTTCTCTCGGGCAGTTTTTGCCAAATGACCTGTTTCTGGTTGGTGACTCTTATATTAGAAAAAATCAATTATTCGAACAAAAATTCTATAACATAAAATTCGAACGCTCCCCTTATTTTGATGCCCTTGATAGTTGACTTGGGGTCCAAACTAAAGATTAAGGCCGGGGACATAAACTTTCTCTCGGGCAGTTTTTGCCAAACCACCTTTTTCTGGTTGGTGACTCTTATATTAGAAAAAATCAATTATTCGAACAAAAATTCTATAACATAAAATTCGAACGCTCCCCTTATTTTGATGCCCTTGATAGTTGACTTGGGGTCTAAACAAAAGATTAAGGCCGGGGCATAAACTTTCTCTCGGGCAGTTTTTGCCAAATGACCTGTTTCTGGTTGGTGACTCTTATATTAGAAAAAATCAATTATTCGAACATAAATTCTATAACATAAAATTCGAACGCTCCCCTTATTTTGATGCCCTTGATAGTTGACTTGGGGTCTAAACTAAAGATTAAGGCCGGGGACATAAACTTTCTCTCGGGCAGTTTTTGCCAAATGACCTGTTTCTGGTTGGTGACTCTTATACTAGAAAAAATTAAATATTCGAATAAAAATTCTAGAACATAAATTTCGAACGCTCCCCTTATTTTGATGCCCTTGATAGTTGACTTGGGGTCTCAACTAAAGATTAAGGCCGGGGACATAAACTTTCTCTCGGGCAGTTTTTGCCAAACCACCTTTTTCTGGTTGGTGACTCTTATACTAGAAAACATTAAATATTCGAATAAAAATTCTATAACATAAAATTCGAACGCTCCCCTCATTTTGATGCCCTTGATAGTTGACTTGGGGTCTCAACTAAAGATTAAGGCCGGGGACATAAACTTTCTCTCGGGCAGTTTTTGCCAAACCACCTTTTTCTGGTTGGTGACTCTTATACTAGAAAACATTAAATATTCGAATAAAAATTCTAGAACATAAAATTCGAACGCTCCCCTTATTTTGATGCCCTTGATAGTTGACTTGGGTTCTAAACTAAAGATTAAGGCCGGGGACATAAACTTTCTCTCGGGCAGTTTTTGCCAAATGACCTTTTTCTGGTTGGTGACTCTTATGCTAGAAAAAATCAATTAATCGAACAAAAATTCTATAACATAAAATTCGAACGCTCCCCTCATTTTGATGCCCTTGATAAATGACTTGGGGTCCAAACTAAAGATTAAGGCCGGGGACATAAACTTTCTCTCGGGCAGTTTTTGCCAAACCACCTTTTTCTGGTTGGTGACTCTTATATTAGAAAAAATCAATTATTCGAACAAAAATTCTATAACATAAAATTCGAACGCTCCCCTTATTTTGATGCCCTTGATAGTTGACTTGGGATTTAAACTAAAGATTAAGGCCGGGGACATAAACTTTCTCTCGGGCAGTTTTTGCCAAATGACCTGTTTCTGGTTGGTGACTCTTATACTAGAAAAAATTAAATATTCGAATAAAAATTCTAGAACATAAATTTCGAACGCTCCCCTTATTTTGATGCCCTTGATAGTTGACTTGGGGTCTAAACAAAAGATTAAGGCCGGGGACATAAACTTTCTCTCGGGCAGTTTTTGCCAAACCACCTTTTTCTGGTTGGTGACTCTTATATTAGAAAAAATCAATTATTCGAACAAAAATTCTATAACATAAAATTCGAACGCTCCCCTTATTTTGATGCCCTTGATAGTTGACTTGGGATTTAAACTAAAGATTAAGGCCGGGGACATAAACTTTCTCTCGGGCAGTTTTTGCCAAATGACCTGTTTCTGGTTGGTGACTCTTATACTAGAAAAAATTAAATATTCGAATAAAAATTCTAGAACATAAATTTCGAACGCTCCCCTTATTTTGATGCCCTTGATAGTTGACTTGGGGTCTAAACTAAAGATTAAGGCCGGGGACATAAACTTTCTCTCGGGCAGTTTTTGCCAAACCACCTTTTTCTGGTTGGTGACTCTTATACTAGAAAACATTAAATATTCGAATAAAAATTCTAGAACATAAATTTCGAACGCTCCCCTTATTTTGATGCCCTTGATAGTTGACTTGGGGTCTAAACAAAAGATTAAGACCGGGGACATAAACTTTCTCTCGGGCAGTTTTTGCCAAATTACCTGTTTCTGGTTGGTGACTCTTATGCTAGAAAAAATCAATTAATCGAACAAAAATTCTATAACATAAAATTCGAACGCTCCCCTCATTTTGATGCCCTTGATAGTTGACTTGGGGTCCAAACTAAAGATTAAGGCCGGGGACATAAACTTTCTCTCGGGCAGTTTTTGCCAAGCCACCTTTTTCTGGTTGGTGACTCTTATACTAGAAAACATTAAATATTCGAATAAAAATTCTAGAACATAAAATTCGAACGCTCCCCTTATTTTGATGCCCTTGATAGTTGACTTGGGGTCTCAACTAAAGATTATGGCCGGGGACATAAACTTTCTCTCGGGCAGTTTTTGCCAAATGACCTGTTTCTGGTTGGTGACTCTTATACTAGAAAAAATTATATATTCGAATAAAAATTCTATAACATAAAATTCGAACGCTCCCCTTATTTTGATGCCCTTGATAGTTGACTTGGGTTCTAAACTAAAGATTAAGGCCGGGGACATAAACTTTCTCTCGGGCAGTTTTTGCCAAATCAAATGACCTGTTTCTGGTTGGTGACTCTTATACTAACTTAAGTCTATGCTTGTACTAGAGAAAATTAAATATTCAAATAAAAATTCTATAACATAAAATTCGAACGCTCCCCTCATTTTGATGCCCTTGATAGTTGACTTGGGGTCTAAACTAAAAATAAAGGCCGGGGACATAAACTTTCTCTCGGGCAGTTTTTGCCAAATGACCCATTTCTGGTTGTTGACTTCATTAATAATATAGTTACAATTAATATGCAACACAATAGGGGTAGTCACTAAACAGATTTAATTGCTGCGTAAGCCATGATTTTCTGTTTTTTTGAAGTGTTTCATGATTTCGTGAATGAAATAATTAAAAATTTCCTTGGTGATTGCATCGTTTAATCAGTTTAATCAGTTTACGCTATTAAGCGAATACCTTCAATAATTTTCAAGCCGTGCCACATTTAAACCCACATTAGTGAGATGGCATTTGCAGATATGCAACATTTTTCATGCGATGCAACAATTCTCATGTTTTGTGCTGTGCAACATATGTGTTTTTTGTGTTGTGCAACATTTGTGTTTTTTTGTATTGTGCAACATTTGCAATACCGGACGACATTCAAATGACATGAGTATTTTACTAGAAACTTTTTTTAATATCGTGCAACATTTTCAATATCACGTGACATCCAACTTCCGTTGGTATTCTAATGCTGGTGATATTTTTCATGCAATGCAACATTTTTAATATCACGTGACATTCAACCCACTTCAATATTCTTATGGAGCATATTAGCATTCTTATGGAAGTGACATTTTACAGTTATGCAACATTTTTCATGCGATGCAACAATTCTCATGTCATTATTTCTCAGGAGATGGCATTTTGCAGCATGCAACATTTTTTTTGCGGTGCAACAATTTTCATGTCATGCAACATTTTTACCATCGCGTGACATTAAACTTGCCGTACTATTTCCCAGCAGGTGGCGTTTCGCCTCGCGTTTTGCAGCATGCAACATTTTTTTTGCTGTGCAACAATTTTCTTATCATGCAATACTTTTAATAACGTGCGACATCAAACCCACATTAGTATTCTACTTGAGGTAACATTTTGCATGTCGTGCAACAAGTTTCATCTCATGCTTCATTTTCCATATCGTGCACATTTTTAATATCGCGTGACATTCAACCTATGCCAATATTCTCATGGAGGAGATATTTTACAGGCATGCAACATTTTTTTGGTTGTGCAACAATTTTCTTATCATGCAACATTTTTTATAACGCGCAACATTAAACCTGCATTTGTATTCAACTAGAGGTAACATTTTGCAGGCATGCAACATTTTTCATCTGATGCAACATTTTCCATGTCGTGCAACAAGTTTCATCTCATGCTTCATTTTCCATATCGTGCACATTTTTAATATCGCGTGACATTCAACCTATGCTAATATTCTCATGGAGGAGATATTTTACAGGCATGCAACATTTTTTTGGATGTGCAACAATTTTCTTATCATGCAACATTTTTTATAACGCGAAACATTAAACCTGCATTTGTATTCAACTAAAGGTAACATTTTGCAGGCATGCAACATTTTTCATCTTATGCAACATTTTCAATGTCGTGCAACAAGTTTCATCTTCCATATCATGCAACATTTTTTAATATCGCGTTACATTCAACCTAAGTTGGTATTCTCATAGAGGTGACATTTTACAGGCATGCAACATTTTTCTTCTGATGCAACATTTTCCATGTCTTGCAACAAGTTTCATCTTATGTTTCATTTTCCATATCGTGCAACATTTTTTAATATCGCGTTACATTCAACCTATGTTGGTATTCTCATAGAGGTGATATTGTTCAGGCATGCAACATTTTTTTGGCTGTGCAACAATTTTCTTATCATGCAACATTTTTTATAACGCGCAACATTAAACCTGCATTTGTATTCAACTAGAGGTAGCATTTTGCAGGCATGCAACATTTTTCATCTGATGCAACATTTTCAATGTCGTGCAACAAGTTTCATCTTCCATATCATGCAACATTTTTTAATATCGCGTTACATTCAACCTATGTTGGTATTCTCATAGAGGTGACATTTTACAGGCATGCAACATTTTTTATGCGATGCAACATTTTTGCCGTCGCGCAACATTTTCAGTTGTTGCAACTGGTCGGGCATATGATTTACATCAATAATCGTCTTATCGGTACAAAGTCACTCCATTGTTGAAGTACGGTACAAAAACTGGTTGTTAGATTCACACCAACCAGTAAAAACACGGAAAAATAAAAAAAGGTTGTTGGTTGCTGGATGTCACACATTGCTGAAACTTTTTTCCACGGTAGACTAACTAGTGAACTAGTGATTGTAGGGCGTATATAAAAAAATATTGCATTTCAAGGATTATTTAGTGCTCACCAAAATGCGCAAATTTAGTGTGTACACGATATTACATTCAGTATTACGTAACGATATACATTTGATCTGTTGTGTATGGAACTTAGGTAGAAGGGCAAGACAATTCAGTTTTTAGGAAAAGTGGATAAAACAACGTAACTTATTTTTCAATGCATAACATTGAAAGATTTGGCAAACACCGAAACTTTTTTCCGGTCTTCACTTATCATGTCTCTTATTTGTCCTATGTTGAGGACCGTGTAGGTAGTGTATTTTTTAATGAACCTAGCACTTGTTTCACTGGTTTCGCTAGTGACTGTGAAGGATCCCCCCAATGTCCTTTTCTCTGTAAAACATGTTGATGTTCTTAGTGGATCCTAGCTTGTGAGCAAATGGGATACAAGTGGTTAAACTAATCTGCCCTTCTACGCATTTATGTTGTTTTTCAAAGCACCTAACTTTTGTACTCTAACATCAAACATTTTCGAAAGTTTGTAATTAAATCATGCATATATTTTGCGTGTCATATCGAGTTGTGAAATGAGGCGAACAAAAATCAAATTTATTAGAAATAGTCCCGTGACAATCACATGAATCGCATTAGAAACAACATGGGACTGGCATGCAAATAGGGGCAGTAATGCCTACCACTGTAGATATACGGTATACAATAATAGGACTTCTCTCTTTTTTATTACAAAATATTATCTAGCTTATAAGAGACGAACCAGCCAAGGGCTGAAAGTCTCTTTAATATATACAAATCAATCAATCAATTATCTAGCTTAGACCATCATTTCGACCATTGCACGAGTTTTGAGGGCATTTATACAAGATTATATTACACAAGAAGGGTCAATGCCTTCGCTGCATAGTGCATCGAATTCTCTCATCCAGAACTACTTCTATGTACAACATGGGAAATGTGCTAGAACTATTTGCTAAGGGTTCATTCACAAATATCATAACGCCAAAATTGGCCAATTTTGTCACCCACCCACCTCTTCGTAACACTGTTTGTATGGAAAAAAAATAAATTATTCGGGCTGTAACACCACGAAGGACACCCACCCACCCCCTCGAGCGTTATGACATTTGTGAACAAGCCCTAATATGTACTGCTAATTATTAAATGTATTGTTCTTATTGTTGATTTAAAATAAATAATACGGGGGTGGGTGTTTTTCTGGGTTGGGAGGCTGGCACTGTTAAGTTATCCGAAAATAGACCATTTGGGACATGGACAGGGGTTCCTTTTTGGGGGGGTATCAGGTCATTAGGTCGGAGTACGTTGAGTCGAATGGGTTGTTAGTCCGAAGGCCAATTAAGTCAGTAGATGTTAAATGTATATCGAAGTCCTAGAAAATTAATAACTCTTGAACTATGTACATGATTCTGGGATAACCTTCTAATTTAACGTTTTCTATTTCCTCTTTCTTACATAGATTGTTTATTGTCAGTTATACTGTTACGTCAATCAGCAACCAATCCGATCTATCCCTTTTTTATTATACGCTGCCAGTTGTACTATTGCTTAGCTTATTGACAACTACTGATTCTCACATAATAGATTTTTCCTTTTTTTAATAGGCTGTTCTTTTGAGACATGCATTTTACATAACCAAAGTACATATTCAATTAGGCTACCCGTCTCTGACTTCAAAATTATTCGGCCTAATCATCCTTATTCATGTTTATGATCGAATCCATTTTCAAACGTAAATCGTTCGCTTTCCCGTTTACGTCAGTCGTAATTAAATGGGTTACGGATCCGAACGAATAAAATATGTTCGAAAGTTGATACGTCCGTAAACAAGAATGAGGGTGAATGATCCATTCAGCCTAATGGCAATTGCGGCCTAATGACTCAGCTCCTTTTTGGGCACTTTCCGTTATAACTGCTGATTGCTGCTTGTAACTGTCAGAGGTAAGTAGATTCACTACAAGGTAATGCAGAGCATGATTGTCGGATTTCGAAATTTTCTTGCTATTCATATTCTGAAATTATTCCTGTGCCATATAAGTCTACATGTCATTTTTGCTTTCAATGATTTTAGCACAGACAAACAGACGTAACACTCTGATTTTTCCCATCGTACACTGATTTTACGATCTATTTAAAAAAATTCTAGTTGGCCAACTGGCCATCCGTGGCTGCACTACCGCCACCTAATTGATGGTTGGCCAAACTCAGCCCTTTTAGCATTGGGCGAACATGTTTGCGTGTCTATGATTTAAATCGAAAAATGTTCGGAGTGTTACGTCTATTTGTCTGTGATTTTAGTAATCAATGAGAGATTTTTCCTAATCTGAATTTGTCTATAAGCAGGTTTACCAAGCCCTCTTACATTGCTATGTGACGCACATTACTTTAACTTTAAAATAGGTCAGTTTTGCTTCGAACGATTTTCGTAGTCTGAGATATTCTGCAAAGCAATAAAAATGTGTCTTTGAGTAGGTTCAGAAAGCCGTCTTGAATTTATAGATGACGAACAAGACGTTTACTTCAATATAAATCAATTTTGTTTTGACTAATTTCAAGTAATATTATTTAAAATAATCAGAATTCAAGAAGGTCCACCCAGGTAGGTAACGAACATTACGTTTACTATAGAACATGTCAATTTTGCTGTGAATAATTTAATGTGATGTTCATATTCTTCAAAGCAATTACAATTCGTCTTTAGGAAGGTTCACAAAGTCCTCTAAAATCGCTAGGTCAAATCGAATTAGCTTACCTTTGCTTTGAATATTTTTATTGGTGTATGCTATATTATATAGTACTCAAAATAAGTCTTTAAGAAGGTTCGCCAAGTTTTCTTAAATTGCAAGGTGGTGCGCATTACGTATACTTTAAAATAAGTCAATTTTGATTTGAATAATTTCATGTGATATTGATATTCTTCAAAAGTAATCAGAATGTGTCTAAGAAAGTTCACCAAGTCCTCTCAAATTGCTAGGTGAAGCACATTTCGTTTACTAAGAAGGTCACTTTTGCTTTGAATGAATTAGGTAGTCTGAGATATTCCTCAAAGCAATTAGAATGTGCCTTTAAGAAGATTCACCAAGTTCTCTCAAATTGCTAGTAAGTGAAGCACATTTCGTTTACTTCAAATAGGCCACTTTTGCTTTGAATGATTTGGGTAGTCTGAGATATTCCTCAATGCAATCAGAATGTGCCTTTAAGAAGGTTCACCAAGTTCTCTCAAATTGGGTTCTTTAGGGGTATCTAGATTATTTCAAAATTGGATTCTCCGCCCAAAAATTAGTCGAAATCCAAAATTTCATATTTTTTGGAGTCCGGGAACTAATTTTAAAATGCATTTAAAGTTTGTATGGGGAAATTTTTTTGTTCGGGTCGAACTGTCACTTTATCGATTGAACTGTCATTCTATCCACAAAAAGTAAAACGGTTTTGTTGATTTAACCATCAAAACAAAGGTATTGGAATCCAATAAAATCACGTTATACTCAGAAAAATGAGGTCTTTCGATTAGGCTATAGAAAATAGCAATATTTTATTCACTAAACAACCCAATTGCTAGTAAGTGAAGCACATATCGTTTACTTCAAATAGGCCACTTTTGCTTTGAATGATTTAGCTAGTCTAAGATATTCCTCAAAGCAATCAGAATATGCCTTTAAGAAGGTTCACCAAGTCCTCTTTAATTGCTAGGTGAAGCACATTTCGTTTACTTCAAATAGGTCACTTTTGCTTTGAATGAATTTGGTAGTCTGAGATATTCCTCATATCAATCAGAATGTGTCTTTAAGAAGGTTCACCAAGTCCTCTTTAATTGCTAGGTGAAGCACATTGCGTTTACTTCAAATAGGCCACTTTTGCTTTGAATGATTTGGGTAGTCTGAGATATTCCTCAAAGCAATCAGAATGTGTCTTTAAGAAGGTTCACCAAGTCCTCTTTAATTGCTAGGTGAAGCTCATTACGTTTACTTAAAATAGGCCACTTTTGCTTTGAATAATTTGGTTAGTCTGAGATATTCCTCATATCAATCAGAATGTGTCTTTACACTGAAATAAATTTTGTTGTCGTTTCCACCGAATCCATGGTAGAATTAAGAACTGTACCAACAATTTTCAACCGAATGCAAAATTCTGTTAATTGTACTGAAACATTGTCAATATTACCATGCGTGAAGTACCATTGACTAAAAACATTCTTGATGTTACTATTTTGACATTGTATTTTGACCATGTTTATCTAAGACGCGCAACATTCAAGTCTATATGGTCGAAATTACAATGCCCAAATAGTAGAACCAAGAATGTTTTTAGTCAACAGTAATACACGCATGGTAATATTGACAATGTTTCAGTACAATTAACAGAATTTTGCATTCGGTTGAAAATTGTTGGTACAGTTCTTAATTCTACCATGGATTCGGTGGAAACGACAACAAAATTTATTTCAGTGTAAGAAGGTTCACCAAGTCCTCTTTAATTGCTAGGTGAAGCACATTACGTTTACTTCAAATAGGCCACTTTTGCTTTGAATGAATTGGGTAGTCTGAGATATTCCTCATATCAATCAGAATGTGTCTTTAAGAAGGTTCACCAAGTCCTCTTTAATTGCTAGGTGAAGCACATTACGTTTACTTCAAATAAGCCACTTTTGCTTTGAATAATTTGGGTAGTCTGAGATATTCTTCATATCAATCAGAATGTGTCTTTAAGAAGGTTCACCAAGTCCTCTTTAATTGCTAGGTGAAGCTCATTACGTTTACTTCAAATAGGTCACTTTTGCTTTGAATGAATTGGGTAGTCTGAGATATTCCTCATATCAATCAGAATGTGTCTTTAAGAAGATTCACCAAGTTCTCTCAAATTGCTAGTAAGTGAAGCACATTTCGTTTACTTCAAATAGGCCACTTTTGCTTTGAATGATTTAGCTAGTCTAAGATATTCCTCAAAGCAATCAGAATGTGCCTTTAAGAAGGTTCACCAAGTTCTCTCAAATTACTAGGTGAAGCACATTACGTTTAATTCAAATAGGTCACTTTTGCTTTGAATGATTTGGGTAGTCTGAGATATTCCTCATATCAATCAGAATGTGCCTGAAGTCCTCCTAAATCGTTATGTACGGACATTACATTTTCTTTGAAATGATTTGATTTTAATGAATCAAGTAGTACATGAAATATTCTTTCAAGTAATATATTAAAGAAAATTCACCAAAACTGTATGATAGCATAAAATACGTCCACAGACAAACAGACGTAACACTTCGAACATTTTTCAATTCAAATCATAGTCACTGAAGCATATTCGCCCAATGCTAAAAGGACTATGTTTGGCCGACCACCAACTAGGTGGCGGTAGTGAGCAAACGTCAAACTCGAACAAAAACGATGCGAGCGCCACGGTTGAGCAGTTGGCCAACTATCAAATTTTGAAAAAGACCGTTAAATCGGTGTACGATGGGAATTATCAGAGTGTTACGTCTGTTTGTCTGTGATACGTCTATTGATTGATTTTCGTTCCTATGCACCGCCCTTTCTTCTCTCTTATCCTCGCAAAAACTGCTCTAACAGCAAGTCTCTAGCACCTCTAGCACAGCACCTCCACAGCTTCAGTTCGGCGTACAGCTTCCGTAGCCGTTTGGGCGAAAGTGATTTGCCGGAACTTTCCGAGTCGTCATGGAGCTGCTGATCAGATATGCTCCGTCCATGTACACTTCCGGCTTGACGCTGGTGGTGGTATCTTCCCAGGGCAGGAAGGCACATTAATATCCAGGTCCATGGTGGTTTCGCTTCAGTCCAAACCCCACGTGAACATTGAAGTAGATGTTCTGGCCGCGAAAGCCGGTTCATGGAAAGTGGTTCCACCTTGATGCAAAGACCATTCATAATATCCAGGCCGTTGGAAGCCAAGACTAATTCTTGAGATTTTTGCCCGATGTCATCCGGCCAGTTACAGTGAATCTGGAGAAGCAATATAGTAAATAATTATTTATAAATTGTGCAATATGTACTTACAGTCGGGAACAACAGGATACCTTCTAGGAGATTTTTCGCAATTACTCGACATTTATCCTGGAAAATTCGCCATCGGAGCCGGTTGCGTTACGGTTAAAGCAATTTCCCCCTGGTTGCTGGCGCCTGAAGTCGTAAACGTTCCTTCAATTTCCCTTTTCTTCCATATACTCATGTAAAGACACCTGTCGGCGCCACCGAAGATAAATCTTCCCCAGAATTTTCAGGACCGTTTCCTCCAGCTGTCGTTGGCTTTCCTATTTCTGTTCTTTCAGCCGTCGTTTCAAGTTCTTGTGCTCCTCTATCGGTTGCTGCTTTCGGCGAAGTTCCGTCCTTTTGTAGCTTTGACGAAGATTCCCAAAAAATGTTGGCTTTTTCGAACGTAAATAAATATTATTTCCGGTCCGAAGGAAGTGACCACGACCAGTTTTATGACTGTCGGTTGGATCGGAGCGGATGGAAGCAGATCAAAACAAAGACTATCAAACGTCATATTTGACAGCCAGCTGATTGAAAATTCTCCGCATGTCTCCAAGAATGCCATAGAGGAGAAAGGGGTTCATCGGGTTTTGTGGGAAAAAAATGTATAGGAGACTATAGGGCTAAAGCGCTACTTCGCAGGTTTTTCATATTTTTTCAATAGTTAGAAGCTTCAAAGCATATGGGTTCTTTGGGAAAGTTTGCTCTATAAATTGTCGGAAAGCCGTAGAGCACATAAAAAAATTTGACGGGAATGGTCTATTCGATCCGACGTATCCCTGCGCTGTAATCACACTTTGAAGGTGTGTGCACACTATTGTGTCAGTCCAATTTGGGGTGCAGTCAGCAATATTAGATGTAACCACAGTTACCACAGTCTGTGATGTTACACTCCTCTCCACATCGGAACGAAACGTTCAGACACGTTCAGATGCTTTCACTCTCTTGGCATCTGGGAACACTCGCGCACGATCTGCTTGCGGGTTGAAAATGTCGGACTGAACACAGTATGTACCACTCGCGCGCGGTTTACTTTCGGGTTTGAATTTTATCGGTGGAAATCGCGCCACTTGGGCGGTGGCTCTATATTCGTCTGTTTTCCACTATAACTCAGTCAAATTTGAACCAATTGACACAAATTTTGGAATGTGGTGAGATAGGTATAGTATCTACCCGTGTACAACATTTCAAGTCAATTAGTTCAAAATTGACTGAGTTATAGTGGAAAACAGACGAATATAGAAGCCACCGCCCAAGTGGCGCGATACCCGACTTGAAATTTGATTTCCATTCACAAAATCACTTGGACGTCGCAATAGATTCCCAAGTAATCAAAAGTTCAGATAAAAGGGTACTTTATAAGCTAAGCAGCTTGTTCGAGGTTGCTCATTAGCCTTCTAAGCAGCTTCATTTTTAAGTAATTTTGGAACTTGAAAGTTCACATAAGCACGCTGAATAGCCTTCTAAGCAGCTTCTGACAGAACTTGGACAAAATTCATGCAGAAACAAAAATGTATTTTTCAGAATCACAACTCTTTGGTGGGTTTTGTGATTCATGTCTGGAAATTGCTTCTGATAATTATATTTTCACACATGTCGCTGCTATGTAGATTTGAACTGGATCCTCCTGCGTGATAGCCTGCCGACTTACTGCTGCGCTGCGGAAGACACTTGACAAAGTCAAGCTAACTTCACTACTGTACAAATGTGCAAAACTAGCTGCCGACAGAAAATCGGTTCAAGTCAGACTTTACCTGCTGTTCACTCAATCGCAGCTGAAGTACTGTGGTAGAGCGTTGGGTTCTCACGCAGCGACTATTGGTTCGAATCCGATGAGCGGCAGTTTTTTTTTTTGCTCAAGCCCAATATTCATCGATTTGATAAATTCATATTTGTCTTTTATTCGTGTATGCTAAAACAGTTGTTTTTTGTAAAAGAAATAAATTTAATCTTCATTGAAACACAATGCTACTGAACTGAACTTCTATGAACTTGAAAGTTCCGACAAGGTTCCGAGTAGCATCTTAAGCAGCTTTAAAGTTCCGCGAAGATCAGATCAAGTTCCGAATGGAACTTTCTGGCTGCTTAAGAGGCTAACAATGAGCCTTGCCGGAACTTGTGACCGAAGTTCCTGTAAGGCTCATCGTTAGCCTCTTAAGCAGCCAGAAAGTTCCATTTGGAACTTTATCTGAACTTCGCGGAACTTGAAAGTGCATTTTGTCATGGGAAGCGGAACTTTTGGTTACATGTAAGCCCAGCCGGCGCCATTGCTAAAGTGAACGATAGCCACCATCTCTCTGCAGTGAACCTTCCTCGTGGTCAACCCGTTTCCGGCACCCTGCTGAGACACCGAGCATCGGCACACCGCCGACGAAACGAGCTACCAACACGACCATGAAGCCCCACCAGCCACCATTGCACGGTATGTCCCAAAACTGTGACGTCATTATAATAAATGTTTGTTAAAATATGAATTAGCCAGTGGTAGCCAATTATTTATAGAAGCCACAACCCTGGATTCATTGTGTTTTCACCACTTTTGATTTGTCCGCTTTGTTCGAGTCCAAAAAGGAACTTTCAAGCCTCGCCGCTTTGGGATCGGTAGAGCTTGGTGGAGCTCCCCTAGCGTTGTGTTGACACGTTTTCTTCACTCTTGTACAACATTTGCATGAAGGTTTTTTCTTATATACCGTTCCTGCTCTACGGGATTTGTCACCTCATGAACGTAGCCATAAAGCGAAAGGTAAGCCCCAATAAGCGACCCTCCGAGAATTAACCTTTGTACCCTCCGAGAGCTAGCAAGTTACACTTCTATTCTCTGCTATTCTCTTCTATTCCCTTCTATTCCCTTCTATTCTCTTCTATTCTCTTCTATTCTCTTCTATTTTCTTCTATTCACTTCTATTGTGTCAGTCCAATTTGGGGTGCAGTCAGCAATATTAGATGTAACCACAGTTACCACAGTCTGTGATGTTACACTCCTCTCCACATCGGAACGAAACGTTCAGACACGTTCAGATGCTTTCACTCTCTTGGCATCTGGGAACACTCGCGCACGATCTGCTTGCGGGTTGAAAATGTCGGACTGAACACAGTATGTACCACTCGCGCGCGGTTTACTTTCGGGTTTGAATTTTATCGGTGGAAATCGCGCCACTTGGGCGGTGGCTCTATATTCGTCTGTTTTCCACTATAACTCAGTCAAATTTGAACCAATTGACACAAATTTTGGAATGTGGTGAGATAGGTATAGTATCTACCCGTGTACAACATTTCAAGTCAATTAGTTCAAAATTGACTGAGTTATAGTGGAAAACAGACGAATATAGAAGCCACCGCCCAAGTGGCGCGATACCCGACTTGAAATTTGATTTCCATTCACAAAATCACTTGGACGTCGCAATAGATTCCCAAGTAATCAAAAGTTCAGATAAAAGGGTACTTTATAAGCTAAGCAGCTTGTTCGAGGTTGCTCATTAGCCTTCTAAGCAGCTTCATTTTTAAGTAATTTTGGAACTTGAAAGTTCACATAAGCACGCTGAATAGCCTTCTAAGCAGCTTCTGACAGAACTTGGACAAAATTCATGCAGAAACAAAAATGTATTTTTCAGAATCACAACTCTTTGGTGGGTTTTGTGATTCATGTCTGGAAATTGCTTCTGATAATTATATTTTCACACATGTCGCTGCTATGTAGATTTGAACTGGATCCTCCTGCGTGATAGCCTGCCGACTTACTGCTGCGCTGCGGAAGACACTTGACAAAGTCAAGCTAACTTCACTACTGTACAAATGTGCAAAACTAGCTGCCGACAGAAAATCGGTTCAAGTCAGACTTTACCTGCTGTTCACTCAATCGCAGCTGAAGTACTGTGGTAGAGCGTTGGGTTCTCACGCAGCGACTATTGGTTCGAATCCGATGAGCGGCAGTTTTTTTTTTTGCTCAAGCCCAATATTCATCGATTTGATAAATTCATATTTGTCTTTTATTCGTGTATGCTAAAACAGTTGTTTTTTGTAAAAGAAATAAATTTAATCTTCATTGAAACACAATGCTACTGAACTGAACTTCTATGAACTTGAAAGTTCCGACAAGGTTCCGAGTAGCATCTTAAGCAGCTTTAAAGTTCCGCGAAGATCAGATCAAGTTCCGAATGGAACTTTCTGGCTGCTTAAGAGGCTAACAATGAGCCTTGCCGGAACTTGTGACCGAAGTTCCTGTAAGGCTCATCGTTAGCCTCTTAAGCAGCCAGAAAGTTCCATTTGGAACTTTATCTGAACTTCGCGGAACTTGAAAGTGCATTTTGTCATGGGAAGCGGAACTTTTGGTTACATGTAAGCCCAGCCGGCGCCATTGCTAAAGTGAACGATAGCCACCATCTCTCTGCAGTGAACCTTCCTCGTGGTCAACCCGTTTCCGGCACCCTGCTGAGACACCGAGCATCGGCACACCGCCGACGAAACGAGCTACCAACACGACCATGAAGCCCCACCAGCCACCATTGCACGGTATGTCCCAAAACTGTGACGTCATTATAATAAATGTTTGTTAAAATATGAATTAGCCAGTGGTAGCCAATTATTTATAGAAGCCACAACCCTGGATTCATTGTGTTTTCACCACTTTTGATTTGTCCGCTTTGTTCGAGTCCAAAAAGGAACTTTCAAGCCTCGCCGCTTTGGGATCGGTAGAGCTTGGTGGAGCTC